>NC_035433.2:115408996-115536127 GCF_002127325.2 Helianthus annuus | reverse complement strand
GAAAAGTACATATGTTTATAGTGTATATTTTGGTCAGTTTTCAAGTCATTTTGAGTCTGTTTTAGGTTAGAACTATGATACTGCTGACGTTAAGCTTTGATTTCAGGTCCCGTAGCTTAAAGTGTTGAAAAAACGAGTAAAAACGAGCAGTTCGGGAAGAAAAACGGGATTCGTACGCGCGTCGGAGAAGCTGGAATTCGGAAAATAATAAAAAAATCAAGAATTGAGTTTGGAGGCGCCGCGTGACGCCTAGCCACCCTCGCGCCACGCGAGGGTCCTTATTTGACTGATTTTGACTTCTGGGTTTAGGGTTTGACTTGATATTACCAAGAAACTTAATTGAAAACCCTAGTTACGAACCAAGAAACCCTAGGACGAATTTCAGAGAAGATTTTGAGCTTTTCGGAGTATTTTGGCTAACGGGAATCATCCGGTTGAAGCTTTGATCGTGGGAGTGAAGATCTTTCGGGTTTTATCTCCCGGTGTTCCTTATTTTCGCGTTTTCGATACTTTACGATGAATTCTTGTTTTGAACTTGTTTTGTTTGATTTGAACAACATGTTTTTTGGCTAAACTTAGATACTACCTAGATTTGATGAAGGTTTAATTTACGTTTGGATTTTTTAACGGTTTATTTGAATTGATTATGGATTTACTTTGAAAGTAAAGTATTCTAGATTTCTGATTTGGTGCGTGTGCGTATTTACTTTTGATTGTGGAT
This sequence comes from Helianthus annuus, assembly GCF_002127325.2. Lineage (NCBI taxonomy): Eukaryota > Viridiplantae > Streptophyta > Magnoliopsida > Asterales > Asteraceae > Helianthus > Helianthus annuus. Next base: position 115,535,406 of record NC_035433.2, on the reverse strand, counting down.
TATTTGCTGTTTCACATAGATCTTAGTGACGGTCTTTATCACATAATAGATCTGTGTTGATTATTTGCATCCTTGCGGGTTCGGGTGATCTTTGGGTAAATCGGCCGATAGCCTTAGAAACAGTAATTAAAATACAATTAGAAGTAAATATTCTGCTTAACTTGTCGCTGAGAGGCTCGGGTTAGTTATTAGGTCGCGGTGCAGTATATAGCTAATTTAGATTTTGAGAGAAGTCGACATTAGTTCCCTAATTGCAGTTGTGTCTAGTAAACCAAATCAGAACCTAGAATTGCCTTAGATTGTCGCGCTGAGAGGTAGATAGTCGTATTAGGGCACTTTTAGAGTCGTTAGAGGACTGAGAGGAAATCTAACAGTCGGTAATTATAACAGCCTTGTAGGGTTTCCTAGGTTTCTTCCTGAGAAGGGTCGGGAAGTCTTAGCATTGAAATACCTTAAGGTTTAGTACTTTACGATCCCGGCTCCATACAACAATAAAACCGTTAGAAGTCCATTCATAGTTAAACTGGATTCAAGTCTAGGTAGCCCTTAATCTCATCTGAAACAAAACCTTAGCTTTCGTTCGTATTTTAATTTAATTTCAATTTAATCACAATTTTAGGATTTTAGTAAACCCCCCCCCCCAAACACATCATCTGTTTAGTCGTGTCAGTGTTTAGTCGTTAATGTAATTCATTAGAGTCCTTGTGGGTTCGACATCCGGACTTACTTTTTCTGTGCTAGAGTCGACCGGTACACTTGCCGGTGAGTAGTTTAGTCAAGTTAAAGAGTCTAGATTTTATTACTTGAGTCTTAATTTAGGGTAATTTCAGTTTAATTAGTTGAACTACTTTTTCCACATCAAGTTTTTTGGCGCCGTTGCCGGGGACTCTTGGCAATTGCGTTAACTGTTTGTTTGGATTTCAACTGATATCGTTACGTGCTTTTTGTTGTGTTTGTGAGTCGTAGGAGTCCAAGTACTTTTAGTGTCTTTTTCGTATTTCTTTGAGTCTTTTATTGGAGTTGACTTACTTGTTTTATTCTTGGTTTTGCAGTTCATGCCCCACACGCGTTCGCAGGGACCAGTGAAGCCACCAATTGACAAGTCTTCCTTCTCCACACCAATCCCTCAGGTTCGAAAACCCCCAACTTCGTCTTCAGCCCTTTCTGACTCTACACTTCCATCTAAACCACCGAACTACGACTTCACCCCGAAGTCATCACCCCACAATTCCCCACCACCCTCCCGTCACCCTAGTCCACCACTAGTTCACCAAATGGCCGAAAACCAAACTGTCCACCAGCGTTCCACCGCGGGTTTTACCGCAAACTCACCCATCACCCTCCCTGAAATCACCAATGATAAGTCTTGGAAATTCCTTCATACATCATGACTGCCATTAACAACTCTTGTCAGTTTCACGGTCGTGATGATGAAGACGCGCCAGCACATATCAACCGTCTCACCCGTCTGTGTAGCACCTTCGGCATCGAAGGTGTGAATCTTGATGCCCGCTATCTCCAAGTCTTCCCCTTTTCGCTTGCTGGCCGCGCAGCCACCTGGCTTGATTCGCAGCCGGCAGGTACTTACACCACTTGGGCTGGACTTAGAGATGCCTTCCTTGCTAAGTATTTCCCACCTGCGAAGGCCTCCCGCCTTCGAGATCAGATCCATTCCTTCAGAATGGAGCCTGACGAACCTTATCACTTAGCATGGGAGAGGTTTCAAACATTGCTCTCGCGTTGTTCCCAACATGGACTGTCGGATTGGGCTTTAGTAGAAAAATTTTATAATGGTCTTACCCCTGAGTGCAAGGCCCGATTCGACACATCCGCAGGAGGCCACCTAATGGGAAAGAAAACTGTGGCTGATTGTAACGACCTCTTTGAGAGCTTCGCTCATGCTGATATAGATCATAGTGCTACCGGCAGGAATTCCAATCCTGTGATTACCTCTTCATCCTCTCGAGGAGTGAATCAAGTAGTTTCAGACTCAAAAGTAATATCTCAGCTTGATTATATCACCAAAGAGTTGCTAGAAATTAAGAAGAAGGTAGATAGATGCGAGGTTTGTAGAGGGGGACATGACACAATAGATTGCCCAACCATCACCCTAGAGCAGGTCGAGTATTTAGCAGGTCAAAATAGGGGTCCAACTAACCCGTTCAACAATAGTAACTCTAATTGGCGTGCTAATAATTATCGCTCCTCAGGTAACCCCCCTGGTTTTTCGTCAGGTCAATACCAAAGTAGGGGGCCAGGTTTTTATTCTAGTGGGGGGTCGGGTCAAACAGGTCAATTTGCTAGTTCAGGTTCAGGGGGGCAGTTTAGAGGTGAGGGGTCAAACCAAGAGGTTCAACCTAAGAGTGAGGGGTCAGGTGGTAGTTTGTCTAGGATAGAGGACCTTCTTTCCCAATTATTGGTTAAGGATCAGGCTACCCAACGTACATTAGAGGACCATGCTACGCTCCTAAAGAATAATCATTCAAGCTTCTTAGACCTTCAAAGGCAAGTTGGGGATATTGCACGCCAGTTGCAAGAACGACCTCCCGGTCAATTTTCGGGCAACACAAGGCCCAACCCATCTGGCTCTTTGAAGGCAATTTCGACCCGTAGTGGTAGGACCTTAGGAGAGGTAGTGAGACTCGAGAGTGTTGAGATAGAAGATGAGGACCCCGTAGATGAGGAGATTGAAATGGAGGCGCCCGGTAAAGTGCAACCTTGGTTAATCCCAGAAAGTACCGCACACACCGGGGCGCCTTCGAGTGAGAAGAGTGTAGGAAAGAAACCCGTTCAGGTTGTTCCTTCACCCAATGTTGATACTTCCCGTGCTCCGTTTCCTTCCCGCCTTAAAAATCAAACTTATTCCAAAGAGTACGGGAAATTTTTAGAGATCTTTAATCAGCTTAGGATCAACCTTCCTTTTATAGAAGCTCTTCAATCAATGCCGAAATATGCAAAATTCCTAAAAGACCTTCTAAAACGCAAGGATAGGTTAGGAGAGGTTTCTAACATCCCCCTTAGTGGAGGATGTTCCGCCGTAGTGTTGAACAAGGTTCCGGAAAAATTGACGGATCCGGGCCTTTTTACCATCCCGTGCTTGTTTGGGAGTGATACCGAGTGTAGGGCCCTAGCCGACCTAGGAGCGAGTATAAACCTAATGCCATATTCTTTGTATGAGAGGTTAGGTCTAGGAGAGTTGTCACCTACACGCATGTCTTTGTCGCTAGCCGATAGGCCCGTTAAGTATCCACGAGGCATTATTGAAAACCTTCTAGTCAAAGTGGATAAGTTCGTCTTCCCCGTAGACTTTGTCGTTCTTGATATGGAAGCCGACGAAAAGGTTCCCATCATTCTAGGACGCCCATTCTTGTGTACCGCCAAGGCCATCATCGATGTCTTCGACGGGAAAATCACACTTCAAGTCGGCGAGGAGAGGGTGACTTTCGAGATAGCACGCTCCATGGAACACCCTAGTGGTTCCGACGATCTTAGTAGTCCTTGTCATTCGGTCTATTTCATAGAGTCTTTCTTATCTTGTGTTGACCATTGCTTTGACTACATTAGTGGAGCCGACCTAGTCGAGAGTAGGATAGAGGAGGTAGTTGAGAAGGTAGAGGAGATTGTTAGTGAGAGTAAAGAGGTAGACGAGGACGAGTGGGTCCCCGAGGTGCTAGAATTAAGTGAAATTAAGAGTGAGAGTGAAAGTACTCCTATAGAGAAACCCGCCCCTTTAGAACTCAAGGTCCTCCCATCCCACTTAGAGTATGCTTTCTTAGGTGAGGGTTCCGAGAATCCCGTCATTATTTCGTCTAAGTTAGAGGAGGGAGAGAAGGGTAGGTTATTAGAGGTGTTGAGAGTGAATAGGGAAGCCATTGCATGGCGTCTTTCGGATATCAAGGGCATAAGCCCCGCCTATTGTACCCACCGAATACTCATGGAAGATGACTATAAGCCGGTGGTGCAACCTCAAAGGCGCCTTAATCCGAACATGCAAGAGGTTGTTAAGAAAGAGGTTCTTAAGTTGTTAGATGCCGGGGTAATTTACCCCATTTCCGATTCACCATGGGTTAGCCCGACCCAAGTCGTCCCAAAAAAGGGTGGGATGACGGTGATCATGAATGAAAAGAACGAGTTAATCCATTCCCGTACCGTTACCGGTTGGCGTGTATGCATAGATTATCGAAAGTTAAACGACGCCACCCGGAAAGACCATTTCCCCTTACCATTCATTGACCAAATGTTGGAGCGTCTAGCGGGTCAACAATTCTATTGTTTTCTCGATGGATTTTCGGGTTATTTTCAGATCCCCATCGCCCCGGAGGATCAAGATAAAACGACATTCACATGCCCTTACGGCACTTATGCGTATCGCCGCATGCCTTTCGGGTTATGCAACGCTCCGGCAACTTTCCAAAGGTGCATGGTAGCCATATTCCAAGACATGCTTGAGACTTCCATGGAGGTTTTCATGGATGACTTCTCGGTTTATGGCACCACTTTCGACCAATGTCTTTCTAATCTTGATAGGATGCTTAAGAGGTGCATAGAGACAAATCTTATGTTGAATTGGGAGAAGTGTCACTTTATGGTGACGGAGGGGATAGTGTTAGGACACAAGGTGTCGAGAGAAGGCATAGAGGTGGATAGGGCCAAGATAGATACAATAAGTAGATTGCCTCCACCTACTAGTGTTAAGTCCGTTAGGAGCTTTTTGGGTCACGCGGGCTTTTATAGGCGTTTTATAAAGGATTTTTCCAAAATCACACGCCCGATGACTAGGCTTTTAGAGAAGGATGTACCTTTTGTCTTCGACGAGGAGTGCATCAAGGCGTTCGACTTCTTGAAAGAAAAACTTGTTAGTGCCCCGATACTTGTTTCGCCCAATTGGAGCTTACCTTTCGAGCTCATGTGTGACGCAAGCGATTATGCCGTAGGTGCGGTCCTAGGTCAAAGAGTCGATAAACACTTTCATCCGATCTACTACGCGAGCAAAACTCTAAACGATGCTCAAGAGAACTATACCACGATGGAAAAGGAACTCTTAGCCGTAGTGTTTGCGTTTGACAAGTTTCGCTCATATCTCGTGCTTTCTAAAACCACCGTGTTCACCGACCATTCCGCTTTGCGATTTCTGTTTCAAAAGAAAGACGCAAAGCCGCGTCTTATTAGATGGATTCTTTTGCTCTCCGAGTTCGATATAGAAATTAAGGATAAAAAGGGAGCAGAAAACGTGGCCGCCGACCACTTGTCACGATTAGAGGATCCAAAGAGAGAGGAGGTTCGTGAGGATTCCATAGGAGATACCTTTCCCCACGAAACCATAGATTTTGTTAGTGCCGAGGTAGAGGGTTTGCCATGGTTTTCGGATTTGGCAAACTATTTGGCAACCGGAGATCTTGTGAGGGGTATGTCCTACCAACAAAAGAAAAAGCTTCTTAGGGAGGCTAGGAAGTATATTTGGGACGACCCTTACCTCTTTAGGATAGGTGGAGATAGAGTGCTTAGGAGATGCGTTTCAAAGGAGGATGGTTTAGACATCCTTAGACATGTGCACGAGGGTTTAACGGGGGGCCATCACGGAGCGAATGTGACGGCACAAAAGGTTTTTGATAGTGGGTTTTATTGGCCAACGGTAGTTAAGGATGCCGTAGAGTTTGTTAGGACTTGTGACCGTTGCCAACGTACCGGCAACATCTCATCCAAGGATGAAATGCCTCAAAATCCCATCCAAGTCTTGGAAATCTTTGACGTATGGGGCATTGACTTCATGGGACCTTTCCCATCCTCTAGTGGGAATAGGTACATCCTCGTGGCCATTGACTACGTTTCAAAGTGGGTCGAAGCTCAAGCTTTGCCCACCAATGATGCCCGAGTGGTGGTGAGATTCCTTAAGAAGTTGTTCACGCGTTTCGGAGTCCCTAAAGCTATCATAAGTGACCGTGGCACGCATTTTTGCAATTCTGCCATGGAAAAGGCACTTGCACGCTACGGTGTCACTCATCGTCTTTCTACCGCATACCACCCGCAAACTAGTGGCCAAGTAGAGAATGCTAACCGAAGGGTGAAGAGAATCTTAGAGAAAACGGTAGGAAAAAGTAGAAAGGATTGGTCGGAAAAGCTCGACGACGCTTTGTGGGCATTCCGTACCGCCTATAAGACACCGTTAGGCACAACACCCTTTATGATCGTGTATGGCAAAGCTTGCCATCTTCCGGTAGAATTAGAGCATAGGGCGTTGTGGGCAATAAAAACCGTAAACCTTGACCTTACCGAAGCCGCAAGGAGGAGATTCTTCCAGATTCATGAGTTGGAAGCATTGAGGGATGCCGCTTATGAAAGATCATGGAGTATCAAGGAGAAAACTAAGGCATTACATGATAGGCGGTTGAGAGGTTTGAAAGATTTCAAGGTAGGTGATAAAGTACTTTTGTTCAACTCACGGTTGAAATTGATAGCAGGAAAATTGAAATCGAGGTGGAGTGGCCCGTATGTGGTGAAAGAAGTGTTTCCATACGGCACGATTGAGCTATACGATGAGGTCGACAAAGGTGTGTGGAAGGTAAACGGCCATAGACTGAAACATTACTTGGGAGGTCCTATTGATACTACTGAAGAGGAGGAAATTCCTCTAGAGGACCCACCTACCTTTGCCGAACAGTGAGCGCGAAAAGCTTCGCGTGTAGAGTATGTACCGTTTGTGAATTTCTTAAATTTTCGTGTTTTTCATAGTTTTTCGTAGTTTTTCGGTTTGTGTTTTGTGTCGTTGAGGATTTTGCAGGTTTCATCATCGCTACGGAACGGAGAAAGCACGAGAAAAGAGGTCCCAGGTAAGTGTTTTAAACACTTCGAAAAAATTTTGAGGTTTTTGGTTGGGTTGGGAAAGAGTTTGAAATTTTTTCTAAGGCATGAACAAGGATTTTTCACGAGACATTCTGCCAAAAACAGACCCTCGCGCGACGCCTAGCTCCTTCGCGTCACGCGAGGGGTTGAGGGTTCAAAACAATTAATTTCAGCACCGCCGCGCTACGCGAGGCCTGGGTGACCCCCTGTCGCGTCACGCGACGCCCCCCCTGGCCCTTTTAAAATCAGTTTAAAGTTGAACCTGTTCGCTGAAACCCATCCTTTCCCTTTCCAAACCCTAAAACACGAATTTCACCATTTTCACCATATCTCACTCGTTTTTTCACCAAATCGCTCCATTTTTCTTCCAAAATCACCACAATCACGTTCCCCACAATCTTAGCCATCTATTTCACCCGATTTCTCACCCCATTTTCACGATTTTGGGCAAATCCGTGTGCAAAAAGTTCAAGACCTCATTTTCTTGTTCAATCCGATTCCAAGGTATGTTTCTTGTAATTTCTCACTAGTAGGTAGCTTTATTGCCGTGTTTTAGTGTCGGGTCAGTCTTGTCTTGGTGTTAGGGTTTGTGTAGGGTCTTAAAGTTAGAATTTTTGCTCCTCTTTGTCATGTTAGTGGTATGTGGGTGGTAAGGTTTGGATGTTACTTACAAATCGGGTCTGCAGATGGTTCGGGTTGGTTTGCTTGAGGTTGTTTGGCACGTATGGGGTATGTTTGGACCACTACGCATCATGTTTAAGCTTTGCGGGTTTGTTTGGGTGTAACTATGGATTTTTGCTAAAAAAAAATAAGTTGTTGAACTGATTTTTGCAAACGAATTTAGTTTCCTTAACAGATGTTGTTGCTTCAAATGTTATGTTAAGGTTTAAAATGTCCAACTCTCACGTGTTTTCACCTCAAGTGTGGGGATATTTTGGCACTTATGCTTAATTGGGGACAATTAAAGTGCCGGGAGGAGATAGTGTACATTGAGTCGTAGTTCGTTCGAGTCGTGAGTCTAGAAGTGTTTTTTAGGATAGTGGTTTGAGTCTAGTGTCGGGTTTACTTATATGCATGTACAAGTTCACAACTTTTTGCCCGTACTCAATCTCCATTCGGGCGGAAGGATGTGTAATTTATGCTTTTGTAAACGGTAACCCGTTTTTTCGAAATTAGCCGCGAACGAAATGCTATACGGCTAGTTCTTTATTGTTTTTCTTTTTCTTTAAAAAAATATAAAAACATAAAAAAAAAATTAAAAAATTAAAAATACCAAAAATAGCTTGTGGTACTAATAATCTGCATTGTTTTCTTGTCAAATATGTCTTGTTTTGCAGATCATGTCAGGTGCAGGGTCCTCGTCCAACCCAAGGAAGAGAAGAATCAAGTATCGTGGGAACGATAGGAGAGTGTACGCCAAGATTGACAAGTTGAGTGATCATCCGATGTTAGACTTTGATGAAGATACTGAAGAAAGGGTTAAGATGAAAAAGTATGTGGTAACCCAAACTTTGGAACATCGGATCATAGATTGGGAATGGTTGGAGAGTATGGGGGCGAGTGAGCGGGTCAATGAGTTGCTAGGGCCACGGTTGCGGATGGCTATGGATGCGTGTGATACCACGCAATATACCGAGCTTACTATAGAGTTCCATTGTACCTTCCGTCACAAGGAGGGTGCATTTTCTGAAGCTAATGCGGTATCATTTTCGTTGGGGAGGAATTTGTACGAGATGACTATACCCCAATTTGGGGTGGCACTGGGTTTGTATTCGTCGGAAGAGGTAGCGACGGAAGAGTTCGTGAATGGGTTTCGGGGTGTGTTTAACTATAATAGGCCGAAGAGTTTGGGCCCGACAGAGTTGGGTGAATTTTGGGATTCGATCTCGACACAGTCGTTCGCGCACACGAACCTTATCTCATCGGTTCGTGATCCGATTTACAGGTATGTTTTAAAGATGTTAGCAACGACCGTGGTGGCGAGGAAGTCGGGGGAAAACAAGGCAAATTGGCTAGATATCTTCGCCTTGATGTGTATGGTGGAGAAGCGGAACTGGAATTTGGCTAGCTTCTTCGCGTGGTCATTCAATAGGCCTCGTCGGGGAGGTAAAAGGGCTGCTTTGGATATGGGCCCTTACATCACTAGGTTGGCAAGGAACATTCGGGCCCTCACAAAGTACAAACTTACTGAGATGAATGTGGGTATGCCTACAGTTCGTTGGGGTGTTTTGGACCTTCAGTTGGCGGGTATTCTTACCCAATCTGATCCACCAGAGTGGAACCATGAGGTTGGAGCTCCCCCACAGAGACAGCCGGTACCTCGAGAGAGGCGTGCGGTCCCTCCACCACGGCCGGTTAGACCGCCGAGACCCAACCCGTTCACTCCCGAGGCTGCTTTTGACTACACCCAGGAGAGGTTGGATCAGATGGACAGTAGGATGCGGGTGGACCAGCAGTGGGTGATGCAGAGCCACCACAGGCAGGATGATATGCTCCGATATATGATGTCAGGTATGGCACTTAATGCACCGGTACCACAGCCTTTTGCCGGACTATTACCTCCACCAGTTTATGGAGGCGACCAGCAGGCCCCGTATGTGTATGGTCAGTACCCGGGGTATGACCAGTGGGGAGGTCAGAGTGGGTATGCCTACAGTGGTCAGTTCGGTTGGCAGCAGGCCGGCGGTTCAGGTACTCAGCAGATGGAGGAGGATTCTGGGGATGATGAGGAGTGATGGAGCAGATGGACTGAAGCAGCATATATCCGTTGATATCTTTATTTTTGTTTATGCTGTTTTGGTAGATTCGATATGGTTGTACTAGCAGACATATTTTTATTTTCTGTTTGAACTTGGGATGTTGGTACGTTGAACGTTTGTAGTAGTTGGTTTGGTATGTTATGTTGGTTTTAGGTTGATGATTTGGAGCCGCTTTCCGTTCGTGTGTGAGGGAGTTTGGTACTGTTTGCTGAGCACGTTCGGTATTGGAGGGCCTATGTGGAAACGACTGGCACTTTGACAGTCTCACATATTGAGTTAAGTCGTTTTCCTTCTTTTTGTTGTTGTTGTATTTTTATTTCGTCGTCGAGTCTAGTTCGTTAGTTCGTTATTTAGTTTTTATTTTTTTTAGGTAGTTGTTGAGTCGTATTTTCGTTCTTGCATTAGGGACAATGCAATCTCTAAGTGTGGGGATGGGATACATGTAAATATTGAGTCTTAATTATGAAAAGAAAAAAAAATAAAAAAAATTGAAAAAATACAAAAAAAATTGAAAAATCAGAAAATGTCTTTCGAATAAAAAAAAAAGAAGTTTGCAATTAAAACGGAAAATGATAGAAAAATGAATTTTTGCTCGGGTTCAAATAATAATAATATGAGATTATAATAAACTAAGTTTGCGTCTAGTTTGGGATATGTGGATAGGCCCGGGTTTTGGTTCTAAGTCCCTTTGAGTTAATATACCTTAATTGTCGGTCTGCTAGTGGGTTCTCGCCTAGGAAATATGGGAAACTAAAACTGGCAAAAATAGTATAAGGGATGTCGTTATAAGCTAAGATAGTTAGAGTTTTTTATCTTATCTCGTAGAAAAGAAAAAAAAATAGAATAAAATGAGCTAGAAACTAAATGAAAGTAACACAGGCCTATGTAATCCGAGTTGGGGATAGCGACTCTACAGCCGGAATGCCTCTGGGATGTGTGAAATCGACTTGCCGAATAAAAGTACCGAAACCTATGTAATCTGTGATTGGGGATAGCGACTCTACAGTCGGAATACCGCTGGGTTAGGGAAAGCATCGTCTAGTCTCACGAATATAAACTTGAAAAAAGAAAAGAAAAAAAAAATGAAAGAAAAAAAATATAGATTTGATTTCAAACTCTCTTTATCTTGGTATAAAACGGTTAGGAATTGGTCAAATGATCGTTCTTTTAGTCCTATAAGCTTGAGTTGGGAGTAGGTGGACTGTTGATTCTAGTGTGAGACCCTAGGTGGATTGACCGCACTTAAACTAAATTTACATGATAAGGGATTAGGATTGAATTCGGGTTTAAAGGGATAAGTATATTCGCAATCGCAGCTAACGCAAATCTTGGTTTTAATTAATTATACCTATATTTTTGACCCGAGTAATTGTTCGTTTCTGATTCCGTTGCATAATTCTTTTTCGAGGACGAAAAAAGAGTAAGTGTGGGGATGTTTGATGTACTGAAAAGTACATATGTTTATAGTGTATATTTTGGTCAGTTTTCAGTCATTTTGAGTCTGTTTTAGGTTAGAACTATGATACTGCTGACGTTAAGCTTTGATTTCAGGTCCCGTAGCTTAAAGTGTTGAAAAACGAGTAAAAACGAGCAGTTCGGAAGAAAAACGGGATTCGTACGCGCGTCGGAGAAGCTGGAATTCGGAAAATAATAAAAAAATCAAGAAATTAAGTTTGGAGGCGCCGCGTGACGCCTAGCCACCCTCGCGCCACGCGAGGATCCTTATTTGACTAATTTTGACTTCTGGGTTTAGGGTTTGACTTGATATTACCAAGAAACTTAATTGAAAACCCTAGTTACGAACCAAGAAACCCTAGGACGAATTTCAGAGAAGATTTTGAGCTTTTCGGAGTATTTTGGCTAACGGGAATCATCCGGTTGAAGCTTTGATCGTGAGAGTGAAGATCTTTCGGGTTTTATCTCCCGGTGTTCCTTATTTTCGCGTTTTCGATACTTTACGATGAATTCTTGTTTTGAACTTGTTTTGTTTGATTTGAACAACATGTTTTTTGGCTAAACTTAGATACTACCTAGATTTGATGAAGGTTTAATTTACGTTTGGATTTTTTAACGGTTTATTTGAATTGATTATGGATTTACTTTGAAAGTAAAGTATTCTAGATTTTCTGATTTGGTGCGTGTGCGTATTTACTTTTGATTGTGGATTATTTGCTGTTTCACATAGATCTTAGTGACGGTCTTTATCACATAATAGATCTGTGTTGATTATTTGCATCCTTGCGGGTTCGGGTGATCTTTGGGTAAATCGGCCGATAGCCTTAGAAACAGTAATTAAAATACAATTAGAAGTAAATATTCTGCTTAACTTGTCGCTGAGAGGCTCGGGTTAGTTATTAGGTCGCGGTGCAGTATATAGCTAATTTAGATTTTGAGAGAAGTCGACATTAGTTCCCTAATTGCAGTTGTGTCTAGTAAACCAAATCAGAACCTAGAATTGCCTTAGATTGTCGCGCTGAGAGGTAGATAGTCGTATTAGGGCACTTTTAGAGTCGTTAGAGGACTGAGAGGAAATCTAACAGTCGGTAATTATAACAGCCTTGTAGGGTTTCCTAGGTTTCTTCCTGAGAAGGGTCGGGAAGTCTTAGCATTGAAATACCTTAAGGTTTAGTACTTTACGATCCCGGCTCCATACAACAATAAAACCGTTAGAAGTCCATTCATAGTTAAACTGGATTCAAGTCTAGGTAGCCCTTAATCTCATCTGAAACAAAACCTTAGCTTTCGTTCGTATTTTAATTTAATTTCAATTTAATCACAATTTTAGGATTTTAGTAAACCCCCCCCCCAAACACATCATCTGTTTAGTCGTGTCAGTGTTTAGTCGTTAACGTAATTCATTAGAGTCCTTGTGGGTTCGACATCCGGACTTACTTTTCTGTGCTAGAGTCGACCGGTACACTTGCCGGTGAGTAGTTTAGTCAAGTTAAAGAGTCTAGATTTTTATTACTTGAGTCTTAATTTAGGGTAATTTCAGTTTAATTAGTTGAACTACTTTTTCCACATCACGCGGCAGACCATACTCCTTAATCAATTACACTTCCAATCTCAACCTTGCGCGGGCTGAGCAACACTCGCCAACGTCGCGCGGGGTTCGAACGAAACAAACTAACAACTTAGCATCCAGAAGTCGAGCCTCCAAGCGCTCATACCTTGCGCAGGCCAGCTCCATCTGAAACATGGGCCGCGCAAGGATGCGGCGTAAAGACATCTTAGAGTACAAAAGGTACAGGTGTCAGATGAAAAGAGCCAATCTATATCCTCCAGGCTCTGCCCAGTCGTGCTCCACGATCATCTGACATGCAGGAGACAAAAAGTACTCAAGGACGCCAACGTGGCACCAATCACGGAGCAGAGACACATGCCCCACGATCTCCACTAACTGGCTGATGACAGAGACCGACAACAGTGACACGTGGCTCCACTCATGGTGCTCCAGTACCAAGAAATGTCCAGAAGGCACTAACGGTCGACACCAGTGAGACAAAAGGCATATCCCCTTTGTGGCCGTCTTCCGGCCAAGGCCCATTAACCCACATCCTCTACACTACTCCGGCTATAAATAGAACACTTCATTCACAGGTTAATTCATCTGATTCTCTCTACTCTCACTCATTACTCACTTTAATCTCCTCGAGATAGTTACTTATTCTCACGCCGGAGCCTGGTTAAGAGGGAAACCCCCATATTCCCCTCTTAACGAGCTAACGGTATTCTGTTTTGCAGGATAATCGGTCACCTAGGAGCTCAAGAAATCAAAGAAGATTAACCCTTATGGTAGAAACATAAACCAAACTAATTACCCTTAAGATTAGTTACGTGTTTCTTCATTGACGCCCACCGGTTTTTTCTATAAACCACTTTCATCTTCTTTTCTTTGAGCTTTTCATTGTCTTTTCTCCGACCATGGCTGGTCAAGGAATCGTTCCCGAATTTGGATTCGGAGCAAATGCACATGTGGCAGTGGGGAAGGACAATCAGAATGTCCAAACCCAACAAATCGAAGAAATTGGTGAAATCGAAGTCACCAACACTGGGGGACCTCGCGCGAGTGTTACTCGCACCATCCAGTCGACAAGCCTAGGAAACAGGGGTGCTGGACTGTCAAACCCAGCTCCACCCCAGAACACTGCAGCGTTACTAGAGCTACCCGAGGGTGGCACTCCAGCCTCGTGGTACGCCAAGCAGATTACTATCATCAATGCAGCGTACCAATCTTTGAGTGCAAACCAAGCAATTCTAACGGCAGAATCTTCCCCGGAAATACACATGGTTAATGGACCAAGATATAGTGCGCGAGATAAAGGCTAGCGTCCTCTTGACCCAGCATGGCAAGAGCAACATGTCATCTTCCCGGTAGTGCGCGGGGGGCCACGCGCAACACGCCCTGTCGTCATTTCCGGCATTATCGGCCGTTACGAAACGGAGTACGTATTCATTGACCCAGGAAGTACAGCGGACGTCATTTATGAGCAATGTTTCAATCAGTTTGATGATGAAGATAAGGCAAGACTCGAGCCGGTTGATTATCCTTTGTCAGGATTCTGCAACGAAATGATCTTCCCACTAGGACAGATCAGCTTCCCTCTCACGCCGGAGCCTGGTTAAGAGGGAAACCCCCATATTCCCCTCTTAACGAGTTAACGGTATTATGTTTTGCAGGATAATCGGTCACCTAGGAGCTCAAGAAATCAAAGAAGATTAACCCTTATGGTAGAAACATAAACCAAACTAATTACCCTTAAGATTAGTTACGTGTTTCTTCAAAACTCATAGTCACTTCACCTGTTTTTCATCACGTTTTCCTACGAAGATATCATACTTTCAGGAAAGTCGAGTAATGTAGTTTATTCAAATGGCCTCATTCACAGATGCAAAATCGGATGATTTCAAGCAGCGTTTTGTCAGGCAAATCGAGGAACAAGTGTATGAAGACAGGGTTACTCTTCAAGAGTTGAAGAGATGTTTTGATAGATTGCAGGTTGTGTCTGAACATCTGTTTGGTAAGTCAATAGAGGTTTAATAGTATCAACGGTTGGTTTGATGGTTAACAAATTATGTTGATGTTGAATTATGTCTGAACATCTGCTTGGTAAGTCAACAGAGGTTTAATAGCATCAGGGGTTGGTTTGATGGTGAACAGATGAGTGCAAAGATAAAACAAATGTTCAGAATTTGATCATTGATAGTAGTTTTTTGAAGAATCTGCTGATGATGAAACAACTGTGTATGCTAACGACTGTTTGATTTACCACTGTTGACTAAATGACATAAATTTTAATAGTATTTAATCTTTGTTGTCGCATCTTCATTTTAATTATTTCAGTCATTCCTAACAGTGGTTGGGCTAATAACAGATGTTATACTTACCACTGTTGAGTTACACTGATTGAAAACAACTGTTTTTGAAACTTATGCTTGCCTAAAAACACATCCACTGCTAAATGGTATCGTCTGTTGTCATAATTTCTGTTTTTCCTAATGACTGTTCATTTACTATAGTGCTGACTGCTGACTGTCATGCATTATGATAACAGAGGTTCTGACGTGGACAAAGGTTAGCTAAAAATAAAACAACTGCTGAAAGTTATCATCTGTTGTCATAACTTCTGTTTATCTAACGATTGTTTGACTTACACTGTTTCCAACGACTAACAGAGGTTTCCAAACACATTTTGTTAGACATCTTTTATTAAGTTGGTAAATGTAAATAACAAATTTAATAAGTGGTGTATGTGTAAATATTTTTCATTTGTTGAAAATATGGGAAAACGAAAACACATCTGTCATTATTTCTTTAGCTTTATTACACATCAAACATCTATCATCTGACTTCTTTCATAAATCTCTTCTTCCCAGTCATTTTCTAGGGTTTCAACTTTCTTATTTTCCGTCTTCTACACTTGAATCACTGGAGGTTTTGTTGTTTTTTCTTTAACAACTGGTATGTAAATTCATACTGTAATACTTTATATTGTTTAACCGATTTTAATTCTAAAAAAAAAAAATTCAAATCCTATCTTGCTACAAATACGATTTTAAGTTTATTGCTATACATTCAAGAAGGGTTTAGTTAGGTGTTTGAATCATTTGTTGAGAACATATTAAAATAGTTATTATTTGCAGAAAAATTTTAACTCATACTTTGTTTCTATGATTAATTTCAGTAGATACTCTGTTAATACAAAAAGTTAATGTTCATCTTCGAAGCCAACTTTTTAATTTCAATGTTTTATCATCTTTACTGATTCAGGTTTTGTCATGTATACTACATTTGTCAAGTTTCTTGATAACCCAGAATCTTTGAAACTGGTATGACATATTTTTATATACATAATTTATTTTTATTGAGATATACATTTAACAGTTGTTATAGTTTATATTTTCTTACACTACTTAAAAATTACATACAGGATGTACATATAGCCTTTGCTAATCAAAAGTGGGGAGATTGTTGGCAAAAAAATAAGTTGCGAATCTATCATGAGTATGGTAAAAAGTGGTTTGTGAGGGCCAGAATAGAAAATTCAACGCCAATAATAACTGACGGTTGGGACAATGTTGTTAAAGATCTCAATTTGCCGAGGGATACTTTGTTGGTTTTCAGAGCGTTAGGTGATTTTGGGCTTGAACTTTCATGTTTTGTTGATGGCATGTGTGGTGAATCTTATTTCACGTTTAACCGTTAGCAAGATTTGGTTTTACGGTATGACTATTGATCTTAACTTTAATCCTTTTGCATCTTAAATCTGTCAACGCTTATTCTCATAAGTCACATACTTCACGTATAGTATTCATTATTTTTTATTTTATGCAGGTAATCAAAGACTGCTTCATTAAACAATTTTACAAATTTCAAATCTGTTATAAGGGTTCCTATTGGAATGTTGAGGTGTCTAAGGTTGATACGAACTTTGTATTTGCTAGAGGATGGCCGGAAATGTGTAAAGATGTTGGAATACTGGAGGATGATTTGCTTGTGTTTAGCAGAATTGATGATGTTGTTTTTGACATAGTAGTTTATAGAGATGAGACTGAGATTTGCTTTTCGAAGAAACCTGAATCTGGTGATGATAGTGTGCTTGAGATATCGAAGGCTGATTATGTTGAGAATGTATTCAAGGTACGTATGTATTTAGTATTAGCACTAAAGGTTTTAATTATTTTAGCATTATACAAATTCTTTCATTAATGTTGACCAGGACATCTATGAGGATGAAGAAGTTGTGTCTGTAGGTGAAGGAAGAACCGTTACTCAGGTACTTACTAAATTATTAAAATTATTTATTTTTAATTTAACACATATAAGAATTTAATGTTTTTACAACCATTAGTAATGTTGTTTACTGATGTTACATTTATCCAATAATGTATTATTAAGAAGAAGTTACGAACGAATGCCGAATGCACGTCGAAGAGACGCATGTCTTCACGATTGAATAAAACACAAGATGTAAGTTTACCATGTTAAAGATTGTTATATTACTATGGTTATTAAAGTTACTCTATGACAATATGTTAAGAAGAAATGTAAAGTTACTTATGAGAGAAAGGAAACGGTCAAGAATATGACTAAGGGAAATGCTGCCTTACCTGTCGACACAAGTGATCATATTGGATGTTCTTCATCTGCTCACAAAGTTAAGGTATCTATACTCGCCACTTAATCAGTATATCTTATATAAACTGTTTTTTGTGCATATATTCAACATTCCTTTAATTCACATGTATATGTTTACTTTTTCATCAAGGGGAAGAAAGCCTCCAACGTTCAGAAAAAAGCTTATCTGTAGAAATAAGATTATAAATACTGCAAAAAAACATTTTGGACGTCTTCTCGACCCTGAGTTCTTTCATTTTGATCGCAAAGGAGACTATAGGCTGGTATACCGTTTTTTATAACAAACTAATGATATATGTTTATTGTCTGACTATTATTTTTTTCCACACAATACATGTAGCGTCTTCCTGTTGAAGTTGCCAGACGAGCAGGTCTTTCTGTTGATCTTCATCCTTTGAAAGTTCAAAACATGGTTGGAGGTGTGGAGGTTTATGATGTTAAGTCGGAGTTAAATGATTTGAAGCAACGTTATGCGTTGGACGGCTGGCGAAAGTTTATGACTGAGAATAAGTTGAGGTTTGGTGATATGTTGCACTTCACATACGTGTTTTCGGAACAAAAGATCGTATTAAATCAAGTTACCTCAGTTTAACAACGACATTTAAGTATGTTCTGATATCAGATATTATAATTATGAATTTTTTGATGGTGATATTGTATGTTTTTTTTTTAATTATTAACTTGATGTTTTGCTGCTATGTATAGCTAACATGATAAAATACTGTTATTAGCACTTTATGTTTTATATATAGATAATATCATGCTTCTTTTTGCTAATAGTAACTTCAATTAGTAGAAACCTGGTTTATTAATTGCAAATGTGACATTCTTCTGCATTATGGGTTTATGAATTCAAAATAATGGATGGATGTATACGACTATATTTGGCATGATGATGTTGTGTTTTATGTTGTCAAAACCAGGGAACTGTCAGATAATAGATTGCTTTGCCCGATTAGATTATGTGTTAAATTATAGTTCTTTAAGTCATTATTTCGTTTTTCTTGAAATTTATGTAATTTTGTAAAGAAATACAATAACAAACAGTGGTTTGAACATCTGTTTGACTTTTGGTCAATAGTTAATGGAAACCCATGTTAGGTTCAACAGTGTTTTGAAGAGGAAAACAATGTGAGAAGAGTAGAAGACAGTAGATCTGATTAAGTTAAACATATGTTCAGACTTAAACAGATGTTTGTGCTTAAACAAATGTTTTGCCTTAAACAAATGTTTGGCCTTCTATATCAGATATTTGGACTTAAACAGATGTTTGACCATAAACAGATCTGTGGCGTTAAACCAAACATCTGTTTAAGGTCAACATCTGTTTGACTATTGGTCAACATCCGATTGACTTTTGGTCAACATCTGTTTGAATTTTGGTCAACATCTCATTTAGTATTCAACAGAACTTTGAATAACTCAACATCTGTTTAATTTGTTGTTTCGTTTTCTTGAATTCTATGTAATTTTGTAAAGTAGTACAAAGACAAACATTTTTACAAAATCCAAAATCACCCTATCATTAAAGTAATTTTGTAAAGTAGTTTGCTCTCAACATAATGGAATTGCTATTGAATAAAGCTATTGATCATTAATTTATATCAATTTTGTAAGTCTGCAGTAATTATTTTTTTACTCTCTGTCAATATATGTTATGCATGGTTTTCTAAGAAACGACCCGTGTACCGCTAGTTGTTAATAAAAAGAACTTCCATTTAGGCATTTATTAAATTAAAAACCATTTTTTTTAATTTCTTTTAACTTCCTTTTATTAAACTAAAAGAAAACCAAGGAGTAAATTGCCATTTTAGTCCCTAAGTTTTGTCCAAATTTGCCATTTTAGTCTAAATAGTTTTTTTTTTTTGCCTCTGGGTCCCTGACTTTTACATTTTGTTGCCATTTTGATCATTTTGTTTAACTCCATCCAAAAACCCAGTTTGTAACAGGGGTATTTTGGGGATTTCATTAAAAAATGTTTTCAGTTGCCATTTTGATCCAACTAGATTTACGACCCGCCGCAATGCGGCGGGGATTCTTTAGTTATAACTAAGTCGATTTAGGATGCACACGTTATGTTGAACCTTTCAAACGGGAAAAAATAGACGATGTAAAAACGTTCACCCACACACGTACATTGCGTCGTGTTGACTCGCAAAATTTAGAACGAAACGTAAAAACATTAAACCAAAGACGCATGTTTCGATGTGTTTAGTCACAAAATTTAGAACGAAGCATAAAACAAAAAAAAAATGCGGAAAATGAAAATTATAAAGGACCAAAGTTGAAAGTAAAAAAAGTTGTGAGAATAGATTGCAAAAAATAAAAAGTTTTATGTTAAAAATAAAAAACAAATAGTTTTGCGTTAAAGGTAATTTATGAAATACATTTGAGTGAAAAGTAAAAAAATCATTTTTTTTAAAAACCCTCAAAGCCAATGTTACAACAACCATATGCATAACCATTTTTTTCTTTGAAAAACTCTCAAATCCAAGATTACAGCACATAAGTAAAAAAATCAAAGTGGTTAAATCGCAAAAGATGGAAACTTTTGAATTAGAAGTGAAAAATCAAATTAATCAAAGGGGTTAAATTATATAAGATGAAAACTTTTGAATTAGAAGTGAAAAATCAAATTAATCAAAGGGCTTAAATTTACAAAGATTAAAACTATAAACTTAATTTGTCAAATATTAAAACTTTAAGGTTAAAAATGAAACAAGGATTAAAACTTTAAACTTTAATTGTCAAAGATTAAAACTTTAGGGGTGAAAAGGAAAATTTCAATTTTTTTTTTTGAAAAACTCCCAAAGCCAATTGTACAACTATCATATGCATAAATTAGTTGCTTTTTAATAAGGTTATAATATAATTCCAGAAAATCAAAAAAATTCCAAAAAATCAAAAAAATTCCAAAAAATTCAAAAAATTCTAAAAATAAAAAAACTCTAAAAAATCACAAAAATTCTAAAAAATTCAAAAAATCTAAAAATCCAAAAAATTCTAAAAAATCATAAAAATTCTAAAAAATCCAAAAATATTAAATGTTTCGGCACGAACCGTTTTGACCCGTACCGTTTCGAACCCGAACCGTTTCGAGCCGAACCGTTTCGACGCGAAGCGTTTCCACCCGTACTGTTTCAAACCGTACCGTTTCGACCCGTACTGTATCGAATCGAACCGTTTCGACGCGAACCGTTTCGAGCCCGTACCGTATCGAAACGGTTCGGTTCGATATGGTACGGGTCGAAACGGTTCGCGTCGAAACGGTTCGGTTCGAAACGGTTCGCGTCAAAACGGTACGGGTCGAAACGGTACGGTTCGAAACGGTACGGTTCGAAACGGTATGGGTCGAAACGGTACGGTTCGAAACGGGACGGTTCAAAACGGTACGGGTCGAAACGCTTCGCATCGAAATGGTTCGGCTCGAAACGGTTCGGGTTCGAAACGGTACTCGAAACGGTTCGGTTCGATACGGTACGGGTCGAAACGGTTCGGTTCGAAACAGTACGGGTCGAAACGGTTCGTGCCGAAACATTTAATGATTTTTGGATTTTTTAGAATTTTTTTTGATTTTTTGGAATTTTTATGATTTTTTTAGAATTTCTTTTATTTTTAGATTTTTTTGAATTTTTTAGTATTTTTAGAATTTTTATGATTTTTTAGATTTTTTTTTATTTTTAGATTTTTTTGGAATTTTTTTGATTTTTTGGAATTTTTTTGGTTTTTTGGAATTGGATCAAAATGGCAACTGAAAACATTTTTTAAGAAAATCCCCAAAATACCCCTGTTACAAACTGGGTTTTTGGATAGAGTTAGACAAAATGATCAAAATGGCAACAACATGTAAAAGTCAGGGACCTAGAGGCAAAAAAAAAAACTATTTGGACTAAAATGATAAATTTGGACAAAACTCAGGGACTAAAATGGTAATTTACTCGAAAACCAAGCTACCCTCAATCACAAAGGCGGGAAAACAGTCGTGCGTCCAAATTATCAAAACCCCAAAAGGGGTTTCTTAAGGGTTTTCAGTTTACAGATAATCGGATTTCAACTTTCCGGCAAGCAATGGCGGCAAGCGGAGGCGGAGGGAGAGCAATTAGGGTTCTGAACGTAGCGGAGAAACCATCAGTAGCCAAAACAGTATCCGGAATATTATCAAGAAACCAGGGTTTAAGAATGAGAGAGGGCAGATCACGCTACAACAAAATCTTCGAGTTCAATTACGCGATTCAAGGCCAACCGTGCCAGATGATGTTCACATCCGTCACCGGACATCTCATGGAGATGGAGTTCGAAGGCCGTTATCGGAAATGGCACTCTTGTGATCCCGTTGATCTGTTCGAAGCACCGATTCGGAAACATGTTCCTGAGGTATGTTTCTATTAAGTGTTTCATTTGTTTTGTGAAGGTAGGGAGTTGGATTTGTAGAAGTTTATTGGTTAATTAGTAGGATGGGAGATGTGTTAAGAGACCGGTTGATGAATTAGGGTGTATGTGTGTTTGGTTCTATAAATGTAGAGGAGCTATGCTTTGACTTTGTAGGTCAAATGACTAGTTTATACAGGAATCGGTGTTGGCGAGTGATAGATACTGATGAATCGAATTGACAAAATTAGGGGATAACTGGCCTGATTTGAGACAGGCTAGGTATCTATAAACAAAATACGGTTTTTGATTGATAAATGATAATAGCTTAACAAAATATTACAATGGAAGAACAAAGTTATTAAAGCGAAAATCCGATTGTTGTGTGAAATGATCAACTATTCAATTGTAGGCTGACCCGTTTCATAGATCCATCCATGAGCTAAGTTGGATGGTGAAGGTCTTGCAATTTTCTTGTTTTATGCGTTTAGACCCCACCTAGATGACCGTTTGATAACACGCTTACGCTGTGTTCCCGAGTTTCATTTAATGAGAGAAGAGAAAGGAAGGGTAATTAGGAGAGAAATGAAAGGAAAAGTTGTGATTTTATTTCGTGTTCCCGAGTTAATGGGAAGGAAAGGAAAAGAATTGAAATTAGACATTTTAAGTGTTCCCGAGTTGGGAGTAAAAGAAAAGAAAGTTACAAAGTTACTTTTATACCCTTATAACATAAAACCTCTTAATCTTATCTAAACACACTTCATAGTTATTAAAGCGAGTGCCCAGGCGCGCCTAGGCGCAAATAAGGCCCCGGGCCCAACAAATCGGTCTGAGTGCGCCTCACGCCTTTAATCTTCAGGTTAGTTCATAATCTTCTGCATAGTTATTAAAGTGAGCGCCCAGGCACGCCTAGGCGCAAACAAAGCCCTGTGCCCAACAAGTCGCCCTGAGTGCGCGTCATGCCTTTAATAACTATGACACACTTTAAATTATAAGAACCAGCCATGGCATGAGTTCATTCAAATGAAAGGTAAAAGTTAATAGCAATTAGCAAGCATCAAGTTAACCTGCCCACACATTTAGAACCTAATAACCCACAAGTTAGAGACAAATAGTGAAGGAATTTGAAGCACCTTCTAGTATTGATCAACTTCTTATCGAGTCAAGGCATTTCATCATTTTATTAAAGCTCACCGTTATACTAATGAATCATCCGCCACAGAAGCAGATGGTTCTTCCCTTTCAGTCAAACTTGGGGATCAAGCTGAGGTAATATATTAGACACTGTAGTTGAGCCACATGGCACTGTCCTTGTCCAATACGGGTTTGACTGAATGCAAGCAGTATGAGAGCTGTTCAGAGCAACAAGAAATTCACAATCACAAATAAAAAAGCAGGCGTTTAGTAAAATAATGACAGCTGAATTAGCAATGCAATTATTTGGTTAAATAATCGTTTCACATAAACATCTAGTTACATGTATGGACAGAGGATTAGAAGCCTAAAAAATTTATTAGAATAATAGAAAATTGATGAAGTTTCGTATGACCCGCGGTGCTTACACGATTGATTGACGTTGTATGCGCCATGACCACCTCATGTTTCAAAATCAGCAAATACAAGATTTTGAGCAGGAAACACTATAAAATTAACCTTATGTCCCAAAATGTCTCAAAATGCAAACTTATAAAACATCAATAAATAAAATAAGCTAGAGACTATCACCTACAGTAAAGTCCATCCTATTCAGCAATGGCAGCCTTTTCTAGCTTTTTTGTAGGGTTTGGCATTTCCGGCTTTTCAATTCCTTGTATATCAGTTATCCCTAGCTTTGTCAATTCCTGAAAACATAATACATTATTTTTGAATTCTAGCATCGTTATATTTACTAGAATGGGCGAGTTGGGTAATGGGTCAAAACAAATTCAGGTCAATACTCAATACAGGCTGGACCGTGTACGGTTGGCCAGAAAGACTTATTTGTTCCCTTTGAAAATAGTATATGATTAATATTTCAAATACGACTAGTGACTACACAAACTACGATTACTATAATAATTAAGTTGTGCAAAACGTGATATTGGGTGTAGATTTAAAAATTCTTTCGAAAGTCATCCTACATCTATACTCTCTTTCTAGACTCACAACAAGCACTACTTTTTAGGAACGATTAACACAAAGACATTTTATTCCACATCAAGATCTAGCAAGGCAGTAGATCACCACCCAAAAACAACACAGCAGCTCCATAAAGAGGCTGATACACAAAGACATTTTATTCACTGTATTCTTAAATTTCCCGGCATTGGAACCAAATGATAGATACCGAGAAATTGAATTGACAAAATTAGGGGATAACCGGCCTGATTCAAGATAGGCTAGGTCGCCATAATCAAAGTACGGTTTTTGATTGATAATAACCGAACAAAACATTACAATGGAAGAACAAAGCGATTAATACTAATCCTAAGACAGTTACTAGCTAGAATTGATAAAAACTTTCCCACTACTGTCCCTCCATCAATTTCTCTTTATAATAATAAGGAACTTGAAATTGTGACTTACCTGTTTACCATTATGGTTGTAGACCTGAACCAGGTTCCTATCAACGTGTGGCACCAAATTTGGTGGAACTAAAATCATTATCCATCGTTTTCTGTACTTTTTTATGTCCAATGTTTTTTGTTTTTGTTATTTTACAAGTTAACGCCACCCGCGCGTTGCGGCGAGATGCTAAAAGGCTAATATAAAAAAACAATATGAAGGGGAGTTGAATCGGCATGTCCTGTCTGTTGAATATGCGAAAATACCACCCCAACATATTATATTTTGTGATATGTTTTCTTTACAATTACATATATAATACGCGATAATATAAGAAGTTGGTGTTAATTATCGGATGGGGAATCAGCTCACAAATCAAATGGTAAAGACCAGTTTTTTTTTTTTTTTTTAAAATTATTATATTATATTAAATTAAATATTATATATTAAAAGCCAACTTTTCGTCTTAAAAGAACAATTTCATATAGCATCAAGAACTATTATATATTTTATCCTAAAATCGTTAATAATAATAACTAATATTATTGTACTTGTAAAATAATTATCATTGTCATTAAAAAATTGTGAGTGCAAATTTACGGTTTGATTTTAGGCCGCTTTATACAAAAATCAATATTTTTACATGTTAGTTTTTTAGAAATTATCTTCTAACATTATTTTGATTTATTGATTTATTATTCATAAATATTTTAAGAATGGATTGTTCAATCATTTCTGATTTAAAACCAAAATAAATCATCCTAGGAGTTTAACTCAATTATATTACTATATAATTTTTATTCTATAGTTTCATCATGATGTGAAACATGAAGATTAGAAAAGAAATAAAATTATTTCTCTAAATATTTGCAGAAGATAACATGAATCTCAAATTTAAGGCCACACTATCTTCAAAACCACTAATCTGGAGTAGGTATTCTTATTACTTTGGTTCCAACCCTTCACGTTTGTTTAAATTTTTTTTTTTAAAGTTAAACCATCAAACCCATTTATTTAGTTCCTTTTTTTTTGTTAATCACTGTACACAAATGCATATTTTAGAGAGATGAGAGTTCTAGAGAGAGAAAAAAAGGGTGTGGTGACCGGTCAGATTTCCGAGCAGCGGCGGCGGCCATCATAAGCCAGTCGGATGATGTTCCGGTTACGTCCAGCGGTTCTCTCCGGCGGCGAAGGTAAAGCGGTCCGACTTTCCGACGATAATCTGCAGTGTTGGCACTGTTGCCGGTGTCCGTTATTGTTGTTGCCATAAGTAATTTAACGGCAACCGTAACCCTGGTATTATGGCGTTAAGTTAGTGTTGAAGAAGCGAGAAACGTCGAGGTCCGATGTCAGTTATCATTGTTGCGTCCTCGACTACGATGATTTAGTGCAAAAAGTCACCATGATCTAAACACCATTTGAATAAACCTGCATTCACATAAATATATTTATTCAGAAGATAAGAGAAACAAAATTACACATTCTAAATTAAAAAAAAAAAATCAACCCTAATTGAATTACCAAATCAAGCATCAGAGAGCGTGGATGGCAGAAAAGGTGACTGAAAACCCGAAATATTCACGGTAATTTGCAGATACATATATATGTGTCACGAAACAGTGTGATGAATCAACACATCTTCATAAGATGGTTGTAGAGACACACACATGTCATGGACCAGTGTGATGAATCAATGCACCTCTTCATATGATGGTTGCGTTATATTCTCTTGAACGGAACGACGGTATTTCGAATGGATAGTGTCTGACTGTCCGGTTGTTTAGATTGGAAGGGACACGTGTTTAACAAAGGAATCATGTTGGTTTGTGTGAGTGTAGATGGAAAGGCGGGAAAGAAACAAAACCGCATGAGTGGCTTTTTTTAATCAATTCAGATGGGTGCGTCCGTAATGATATGTGACGGTTTGTTTTGTGTCCCGTGTTACTTTTTTGTTATAAACGGTGCCTTTGTATGGACACGTCGGTTAAATAAGCAGGTGGTACCCCAAGTTAGTTTTTGTATTATTATATAATTCCTCGTTAAAGTCCTTGAAGTAAATTATCATCTTATGAATTTGATTTTGGTTTTGGTTTTGGTTTTGGTTTTGGTTTTGGTTTTGGTTTATGTAATCAAGGACAAGTTAGACATCAGAAGGACCTTAGAGGAGGAAGCTAGAAAATGCCAATGGCTTGTCTTGTGGCTCGATTGTGATCGAGAAGGAGAAAACATTGCTTATGAAGTTGTAGAAGTTTGTTTAAATGTGAATTCTCATCTTAATATTTGGAGGGCGCGTTTCTCATCTTTAATTGACAGGTGTGATTATAATCAATTTTATTTTGTGGGCTTAAAATATAATAGTTTTACAATTTCTTGTTTTTATTGGCAGGGAAATTCACCAAGCTGCACAACAGCTTGCTCGGCCTAATCAGTTGTTTTCTGAAGCTGTGGATGTTAGACAGGTTAGTATTACTCACTAAATATTTTTACTATATTAGGATAACCTTTTCAGGCGACATCAACGTTTAATTTAAGGGTTTTAGAGATGTTTTAGGCTGGCTACTTTAGGATGTTTTAGTGTTGTTTATGGCTCATTTAGGATGTTTTAGGGTTGTAGGCGATTTTTAGCTTGAAATTGCACGACGCACATCACCAGTCGTAATGCATTTAGTGCGCCTCAGCGCCTAGGCGCACGCCTCAAGCACTTTGGACGACATAGATAATAATATAGTTTTTTTATATAATCACTAACCTAGAGCTGTATGCAGGAGATAGACCTCCGAATTGGTGCATCCTTTACAAGATTTCAAACAATGCTACTGAAAGATGCATTTGATTTTAATTTTTCTACAGATGGCAGAAACCTTATTCTGAGTTATGGTCCTTGTCAGGTATAACGGTATTTCAAGAAAGAGTCAAATATATTTAAAAATTGAAGTTATATAATTATATTTAGGATTCCCGTGTGGTTATCGTGTTTTGCAGTTTCCCACACTGGGATTTGTTGTTGAACGGTACTGGGAGATACAAGCACATGAACCTGAAGAATTTTGGAAGATCCAGTGTTCTCATACAACTGATGAAGGCACTGCCAACTTTAATTGGATGTAAACTTTGTGCTACTTGTCACCTTTTCATGCTTTTTTTGGGTTTTATATGAATTTGTGTATTGGTACGCTCCGCTTGCGGTATGCGCATATAATGTATATATGTGTGGGCGCTCGGGGGACAAAAGCGAAAGTGCACTAATTTTAACATTATTTTACTAATTTCGTGAAAATAATGTTTAAAGAGGGGGATGGTTAATCATGCATCATGTGGTGGCGTTGATAGCTGAAAGACAAGGGAGTACATGCACTAATTGGCCTTTGTCTTAATTGCCGAGTGTTATGTGCCTTATGTCCAAGGCTTGATACAATGCCATCGAGCCTGGGGTCTCACTGGAAGCAGCCTCTCTATTCCTACGGGGTAGAGGTAAGGCTGTCTACATCTTACCCTCCTCAGACCATACATTAGCTTTGCTATTGGTGGGATTTACTGAGTATGATGATGATGAATTTGTGTATTGGCAATCTAACTCATTTTGTTGCTATTTATAGGCGTGGACATTTATTCGATTATACATGTGCAGTATTGCTTTATGAGATGTGTTTTGAAGAACCTATTGCAACCGTAAGTGTTAAAACTTAAAACAATAATGTCTTATCATTATATAATGGGTTTCTAAAACAAATAAAATGAAGTTTAACAATTTTATTCAAATTCAGGTCACAAAAGTTAGAAAGCAGGAGAAATTAAAATATCCTCCTCATCCTTTAAACACCATCGAACTAGAGAAGCGAGCATCACGTTATTTTAGGATGAGTTCTGAACAAACAATGAAGGTTAGTTTCATTTTTTGTGAAGACAATTTTTAAGTATTCTACCATTTGATTGAAGAAGAAGACTTAAGTGGTACTTCGCTATCTTCTGTAAATAAATCCATTGTCACGTTCTTACTGTTTTTTATGATTATTTTTTGTAGATTGCAGAAGACCTTTATCAGTCTGGTTTTATAAGTTATCCCCGTACAGAGACTGATTCCTTTTCAACAAGGACTGACTTACATGTGGGTATCCTTCTTCTAAAATAAAACCATGACCATTCCTTTGTATTGTATCACAGTTAATTCGTTAGTACCCATCTTAGTTTAGCGTTTATTGATTAAGTTTTACTTTTACAAATAGCAGTCTTCTTTATCAAATAAAAATTAATTTATACCATAAGCGAGTTAAAGGGTACAAATACCCCACGACTATAATAGGAAACATTATAACCAAAAGAACAATATAGCCTGCCTCTTGCAAGTTCTTACCTTTGACAAACATACCTTTGAAATCATCATTCGTGATTTGACTATAGAGAAACCCTAACTTAGGTTAACATTCTTGATTTAGGTTAATACTAGTGATGTGAAATGTTTTTGTGATTTTACTTCCTTCGTTTGTAATAAACTGAAAGTTATATGTGATTAATCAACTGCTATTGTTGGCTGGCATCCTGAATTTAAGTTCTGGTGAGTACGATTTGACATTCTTTGTGCATAATCAGTTGAAGTTTAGATGTGATTAAGCGGCTGATCGTTGTAGATTTGTTGTTTCGATTGTGGTTTTGTTTCTGATTGTATGTGATTAAGTAGATCTGGATTGAATTGGCTGTTGCAGTTTAGAGATTATTAATTGCAGTTTCGTGATTTTGGCTATAGAGAAAACCCAACTTAGGTTACGCAGCTTGATTTGTGTAAATACTAGTGATGTAAACTGGTATTGTGATTTACGGAGTCTGCATGATCGAAATGTTATTGTGATTTCAAATCTGGATTGAATCTGATAATGCGATCGCAAATCTGGATTGAATCTGTTCTTGCACTTTAGAAGTTATTAATTGTAGTTCATGACCCAAATATAGAGAAATCCTCACTTAGGTTAAGCTGCTTGATTTGGGTGAATACTGGCGGTGTAAAATGTTATTTGTGATTTATGGAGACTGCATGATCGAAATGTGACATTTAATTCAGGATCAACAAGCTAATCAAATTGTGCCCTAAACCTAGATTAAATAAGTCACTATAACTTAGAGTAATTAAATGCCAGATCCCTAAGTATATAAAGTTTTTAGGTTATGTTATTGATAGAGCAGTAAATGACATTATAGGAATCAGAGGTTTGGGTAATGTTTAATGGAGTTATGTTGAAAAAATGTTGAACGTTTAAGAAAATGGAAAGTACAAGTGTACGCTTAACTCACCGTCTTCCTGAATTTTAGTTCTGGTGAGTCTGATTTCACTTTGTCTGCTCATAATTAACTGAGAATTATATGCGATTAAATGGCTGTTTGTTTTAGGTTTGTTGTTTTGGCTGTAGTATTGTTTCTGATAATGCGAATGTAGATCCGGATTGAATTGGCTGTTGCACATTAAAACTTATCAGTTGTAGTTTCATGGTCCGACTATAGACAAACCCTAACTTAGGTTAAGCTGCTTGATTTGGGTGAGTACTAGTAATGTAAAAGTGTAAAACACTAATGAGGATTTTGAGTTATTTATTTATGCTATTGATAAAACTATAAAAGTCTGTTAATAAGATAAGGCACAAATCAGTTTTCAAGGTGTATTTTGAACAGCAATGGAATATCCCTGGTAGCTCGGTAAGGCAAGCATGTCTAAAATGCTATATTTGGTTCTGAAATCTGAGAAGTTCAGAGAGTTATGAAAGATAATGGAAGTTCACAATGATAGGTACAGAACTGGGAGGGAGAGATCAGAAGAGTAAGTAGAAAAGATGGAGTAATTTTCGTTTATTAATTCATAACCAAAGCAAGAACATACTGACTAAGCTATATAGGTTACGCTACTAGTACCCGCCACTCAAACACTAGACACACTACTCGCAGACTAGCCACTACTGCACTTCTTTACAAAAGAATTATCTAGGATAACGTATCACACAACCTGGTTGAGTGCAATTTCAAGATCACCTTTATGGTGATGACGCCCTAAAGGTTACAAACTTACTTTTTCTGTGTTTGTATTTCATGCAATTATGGTTCAGTTTATTGACCCTTTTTCTTTACCAACTGTAAACGTGATATTTTTTTTTTTCTGGTTGCGATTGTTTTTTGGATGGTTATAGATACTTGTACAAGAACAACAGGAGCATCCCGTGTGGGGCCCATACGCTCAGCGACTCTTGGATCCGTCGTCAGGACTCTGGAGGAATCCAAGTGGCGGCGGGCATGATGACAAAGCACATCCTCCTATTCACCCGACAAAATTTTCAGCCGGAGAATCTAGATGGAGTGAGGATCACAAAGTAAGTGAAATAATATTGCAATATTCTTATTCAGACGTGGACATTTTTATTAATGCTTAAACACATGCTTGCTACAGAAACTGTATGAGCTAGTTGTTCGCCATTATTTAGCATGTGTTTCTCAACCGGCTGTTGGAGCTGAAACCACAGTAGAAATTGACATTGCGGGGGAGATGTTTTCAGCATTGGGCAGAACAATTGTTGCTGTAAGTTTGTACTGACTAATGTGATTCTTTGTTTTGTTGATGTGAAATTTTTGTAAGTTTAGCTTTTTTTTTTTTTTTTTTTTTTTTTCTAATTTAATAAATTCATAATGATGAACAGAAAAATTATCTGGAAGTCTACCGATTCGAATCATGGGGTGGGTCTCTAATCCCCAACTACACGTTTGGACAGCAGGTTTGTGTTTATAGCTCTCATAGTTGTATTATTTAGATTTTTCATTGTTCATTGTTTCCATCATTTGTGTGTGATAAAAAGTATTTTTCAATAACTAAACACATAAAGTTCTTCCCAAAATGCATATTGTAACTTATAAGAGTGTCAGTATTGTTAAATGTACATCAATCACCAAATTTATGGAAGTAAACCGATTATATTTCACACATGGTTTAAGTTATTCTACAAAGGCTCCTAATTGTAAGAAGTGTAAGAAGGCTTTATAGAGTGACAAGTGTCCAATAACCTAAAACCTAAACCCACTACACCACCACCCAAAACCTAAACACCCACCCCCACCCCAACCCCCAAAAAACCTACCCCCCCCCCCCCCCCCCCCCCAAAAAAAAAAAAAAAAAAACCCTAAAAAAAGCCTAAACACCCCCCTCCCCCCGGCAAAAGAAATTATGATTATTATTATTTTTTTCGGTGGGTGATGGGGGTGGGGGATTTAGGTTTTTGGGTGGTGGTGGGTGTTTAGGTTTTTTTTTTTATTTTTTTTTTGTAGTGGGTTTATTTTTAGGAGCCTTTGTACACTTCTTATTTTAAGGAGCCTTTGTATTTGATCCTAATCCTTTTACACATATTTAATTTTACCACCGTTCTTGAATTAACTGCTCGAGAAATGAATATTTTTCGTTTGTAACTTGTAATGATTCATGTGAAGTAATGTGTGCTAGAGCTCTTTGGTAATTATATCAGTTGTTAGTTCTTTAATATTGAAAATTAGTATTTGATTATTATCTTTGCTTTCAGTAGTCAACCTTACAAGGAAAAGCCTCATGCTTACATTGTGTTTGTATCTGGTGAGATAGATATGTTATGTGAATAAACAGTAAATTTTGGTTCAGTATATGGCCAAACGCATACAGTTGTATGTGAAGTGGTATTTCACTTTTGTCAATTGTGCCTACAAAGAGATTTTGGAATGTGAATAGGATAAATTAGATGTTTTTATGTGTTGGCGAAGCTGAATTTGTTTGTGTTGGGAAATAGGGTTTTGAAATGGAGGTTTTGTTGTTTGTTGTGAAATTAGGGCTGGTTTTGTTGATTTGAATGTCAGTAGGGTCGAAATATTGAAGATTTGGGCTTTAGTATTCACTTAAGTTTACGTTGTAGAAGATATTTTATAGTGTAAAGCAATTTTTCAGTTGTAGGTTTTTTTATATGTTTTGTTATTGATGTACAATGAATTAAATTTATATGTTTTCTTTTAATGCTTCTTTATCCATGACATTTCTAGCAGTTCAAAACGACTTGAAGTGGAATGAAAGATTATGTGAACATGAGAATGATTAGTGTTGCTTGAGAACACTTTACACATTTAGAAGCATTACATATGATTTTTGACCCATTTGACCTGTAACCTGTTTCCATCTAATCTGTTAGGTAAAACATGACCAGATGACCAGAATATGTTAAGTAAAACATAACTAGAATCGGCCCATTATTAAGTAAACGGGTCAAAATTGCAACTCTAGTTTATTACAAAGTGAAGTGAGAGTAGCTATACGATACATCTTCAGCATGCACTAGCCGCTAGTGGTCCTTGAATGCCTACTGTGCAAACAATTTGCTTGACTTTTACTTTAACTAGTTGATCCTTGCACGAGTGATGGTTATAAAATTCTTCTATCTTTCAATAATATCAGATGGAACTTCATAGATTTTGTGAGTTATAATATCAAATGAGTCAGCTTTACATTTTTTTTGTTTTCCATTTTTATTTTTTTTATATTTTATTATTATTCCAGAGATATAATTTTGTTAATATTCTCAATAAAAACCATTGGATTCCACAGCTGAAGAAGTTTGATTAATCATTTCTTTTGGATGTCATCAACTTCTATTAATATTTCGATAAAAGACACTGATATCTAACCGTGCTCGACAATCATATGCAGTTCACTCCAACATCATTAACTCTTGAATCGGGGATTACAAGGCCACCGCCCCTCTTAAGTGAATCTGATCTTCTAGATTATATGGACAAGGTGAGGAACAACACGTCTCCGCTTTTTCTTCGCTTTCTTTTTAATCACCAAATGGAAAAGATTGCCATTGCAGACTCACAGAACTCCATTTATCTCATTTTTATTATTTTTGCAATCTTTTAGGCCGGCATTGGGACAGATGCTACAATGCATGATCATATCAAGAAGCTGACCGATAGGTTCTATGCTATAAAAGAGGGTTCACATTTCAAGCCAACTAATCTTGTACAATCTTGTTTGCCCTTTTATCTTTTACTTTTTTTTTTTAATTAATTTTAACTGTAACTTTGAATTTGATCACAGGGTGAGGCGTTAGTTATGGGATACGATGATATGGGGTATAACCGTATGACAGAAGTTGATTTTTTCATTCTTCTGCTTGATGTTGGTGACATGTATTATCGTTTAACTTTTGGTGTTTGATACTTTCAGCTACGAGCTTTGGAAGCCATATCTTCGCAGTATGATGGAGGAAGACATGAAAGCTGTTAGCATAGGAAACAAGAGAAAAGATGACGTACTTGCAACATGCTTACAGCAGATGAAGGCTTGCTTTTTAGATGTATGTTGACGCCTTGAAATTTTAACGTTTTTGTTTGGATTGAAAACTTCTTTTTTTTTTAATTAGTTCAATTGGCATACTTTGCAGGCCAGGGTGAACAAAACGAAACTTTTCCAAGCCTTGGAAATCTTTTTCGACCGTACAAATAGAACAACTGGCGGAGATGATCAACATAATCATGCACAACAGCTTGTGCGGAAATGTGACGTTTGTCATGACTCAGATTTGGTTCTTAGGAAAAAACCGGTAATTTACAGTCATTCTACATAACATAGTCGAAGCTTTAGTAGTGCTACTATGTTTGCATAATTTTAGTATTCTCTATCCTTACAGGATGGAAAGTTCATGATTGGCTGCTCAGGTTATCCACAGGCAAGTGTTTGGTTCTTTGGTGCAGTGTTCTGTTTGAAGGACACATAAATGGTATCATTATGTTGTTAAAATCAACTAGTGGGATACCACCCGCGCTTCGCAACGGTTCGAAACGTAGATAAAAATAAGCATATCGCTAGAGTTAAAGTTTTATGATGTTTTAGTTGAGGGGCTAAACATGTCATTATTAAAGTAGAGGGGATAAACATGTCATTATTAAAATTGAGGGTCTAAAGTTGTTTATTATTAAAGTTGAGGGTCTAAAGTTGTTTATTATTAAAGTTGAGGGGCTAAAGTTGTTTGTTGCAGTTAAGGGGCTAAACATGTCATTATTAAAGTTGACAGGCTAAAGTTGTTTATTATTAAAGTTGAGAGGCTAAAGTTGTTTGATATAGTTAAGGGGCTAAACATGTCATTATCAAAGTTGAGGGGCTAAAGCTGTTTATTATTAAAGTTAGGGAGCTAGTTGTTTGATGTAGTTAGGGCTAAACATGTCATTATTGAATTTGAGGGGCTAAACATGTCATTAAATTTGAAGGGCTAAACATGTCATTATTAAAGTTGAGGGGTTAAAATTATTTATTATTGAAGTTGAGGGGTTAAACATGTCATTACAAAAGTTGAGGGGCTAAACATGTCATTACTAAAATTCAGGGGCTAAATTGGTTAATGTCAAAGTTGAGGGGCCAAAGTTGGTTGATGTGACAAAATAGCATATTTATAGTATATATAATGTTGTTTTACTTACATAGAGCATACTTTTTGTTTCTTCTACGTGCTGACCTGGCAGTAGAAGTTTTTATATGTTACCGCACATTGCTGTATCAGACCAATACTATATTTTACATTTCATGTGCATTTTTGAAGCTTTTCTGAAGTTTCTGGTTTTTGTTTATTATATGGTGTACATTAACAACAGGTGGCAATTTTAGTCCATTTACTTATGAATGGGCCGATTTGTTTTGACCCATTACATAACCCACCCGTCTCACTCATCTTGCTACCTCTAATATCAACTGAACAAACTCTTGCAGTGTAGAAATGTCATTTGGCTTCCTGGATCTATATCAGAAGCCGTTGTTACCACAACTGTTTGCAATATGTGCACTCCAGGTTTTTTTACCTTTCATTTAGACCTTTACTACACATGTTGTTTATAAGATTTTGATTCAGCTGTGTTAACACGTTAACCACGACACGTTATAATTTAAGATTGTTTCACTGTCGACAGGACCCGTTTTTAAGATTCAGTTTACATTTCGCCGGCTGGAAATCCCACCAAACTTCAATGTCCATCATTTAGGTAATCTATTGTTCAAATATATATATATATATATATATTTATGTATTAATATATATATAAAAATACTAATTGTCCTGAACGATTATGCCTTTAATCTAGGTTGTGTTGGTGGCTGTGATGATATTATGAGACAGCTTATCGAAATGTCTGGTTCTGGACAGCGCAATACTTCAAGTACACCAGGTATACATTTTTTTTTATTCAAGACTCTAAGCGGCTGCTCATTACATAATCAAATTCAATAGCTGCAATTTGATTTGCTTGTATAGCATTGATTTAATCTTATGTTCTTCAGAGGTGATACGATCACAAAAGATTTTAAAAACTATATAAAAATTCACTCATTGCCTCATATTCTTTTTTCTCCATTTTATTGTTTATACACCTTATTTTTATTCAGCAAGAGGAAGAGGGATCGCTGCCCCTTCTAGAAACGATTCTCGAAATAATAATAATAATCAGCAGCAGCTGCAGCAGGCTACTTGCAGTTTCTGTCACCAAACGGGACATAATTCTAGTGATTGCTATTCTCTCACTTCTCAAAACCGTAGTGCTCGATCTCAGAGGGTGAACTCAAATAGCGGTATTTATATTTATTACTCTTAATGGATTTTTACTTTAGGAAGATATTTATAAATATTGGGTCTTTAATCTGTTATTCGTTGATGCAGGGGATTCACCAATTCCATGCCCTACTTGTGGTTCGCTCTGCGTTTTGAAAACCGCCAACACAGAGAGCAACCGGGGAAGAAAGTTCTACTCTTGTCAGACACAGGGTTGCAAGTTCTTTGTGTAAGTACACACGCTTGTTGGTCATTTTAATTTTTATTATGATTTCAAAACAACAATTATTACAATAATAAACTAAAGAGTAAAATGCCATTTTCGTCCCTGAGGTTTGGCCAGTTTTGCGACTTTCGTCCAAAGATTTGTTTCCGCATCTGGATCCAAAAGGTTTGAAATCTTGTCATTTTCATCCGGCTTGTTCACTCCATCCATTTTTCTCTGTTAAGTCAGGGTATTTTTGTCTTTTTACCTACTTCGTTTTGTTTTGTTTTGTTTTGTTTTGAATACTTTTACATTATGCTAAATGCTTGTACATAAAGTGCAAAAGACTGAATTACCCTTTAAGTTAACAAAAAGACGAAAATACTTCTGACTAACGGAGAAAAATGGATAGAGTTAACGAGCCGGATGAAAATGACAAGATTTCAAACCTTTTAGATACATATGCGGAAAAACAAACCCTTAGACGAAAGTCGCAAAAGTGGCCAAACCTCAGGGACGAAGCACACATAATTACTCAACATTTAAAAATAATGTACAATAATACAAAGCACACATAATTACTCTACATTTATTCTATAGTTAACTTTTTTTATATAATAATTTATCGAAATATGATTATAATAATTAGTTTTTAACTATAAAAAAAATTAAAATCATAAATAGTTAATGTAATTGGATTAATTTTACCCTTAAAAATAATAATAATACTGGTGTAACTAGTAGATTTTATGTTAAATAAGAAATTTAATAAAAAGATGAAAAGAAAAAAAAAATAAATAGATTTTATGTTAATTAAGAGATAATAAAAAGATGAAAAAAAATTAAATAAATAGATATTGTAAAATTGATTTAAACTTAAATAAAATTAGGTGTTAGACCATGCGTAGTCGTTGGGGTGAATAATGCCCCACCCTAGGGCGTTTTGCGCCATGTGGCAGCCAATCAACAATGGGGCATTATTGGGCGTTTTTACAAAAGGGGTGTAGTGTTAAATGAGATGTAATATAATTAAATAAAACAAAAACCATGAAAAAAATCTTATTGGATAAAGAATTGGAAGATAGAGGATGATTGGACAAACAAATGGGGGGCAAGGCGTGATTTAAATCACGCGAAAACAAAAACAACTGACCAATCACGCCCAGGGGGCCGGTGGTGGGGGATATTGGGCGTTTTTGGTGGCTTTTTTTTGAAAAAACCACGCCCATTACGGGTGGTCTTAGTACCCAAAGGTGTTACATTGATAAAATTAAAAAAAATGTAAGGGTATTTTAGTCATTATATTGATAAAATTAACTAATTTTGGTGTTAGTACCCACACGTGTTACAAAATTGAAACCATAAAAGCTAAACCTGTTAAAAAAAGGAGTGAATTGCAAGTTTTGTCCTTTATCCTTAGGCCATTTTGCAAGTTTTGTCCTTTATGTTTAAATTTGACGAGTTTTGTCCTTTATGTTTGAAAATCAAGCACGTTTTACCCTTTGGGGCAAAACGTGCTTGATTTTTAAGGACAAAACGTGCTTGATTTTTTAAACATAAAGGACAAAACGTGCTTGATTTTTAAACATAAGGGACAAAACGTGCTTGATTTTTAAGGCCCAAAGGGTAAAACGTGCTTGATTTTTAAATATAAAGGACAAAACTCGTCAAATTTAAACATAAAGAACAAAACTTGCAAAATGGCCTAAAGTTAAAGGACAAAACTTGCAATTCACTCTAAAAAAAAGTTAGTACCCAAAGGTGAAACTAGCTATAAACCATAGGGTCCATCTGTGTAATTAACTCTAAATTCTATTTTTGACCAGTTAAATATGTTTGAAATAGAATACAATGGGTTGACTTTTTATGATGTAATGAGAACAAACTGTTTTTGCATTTTATGAAGCTGCTGGGAGGATAGCGTCCCCACTACAAGAGGTGGCGGCAGCGGTTCAGCTACAACAACCAGCAGAAGGGGCGGTCGTGGGGGTGGTCGTGGTGGTGGTGGTGGCCAAGGTGGTGGGGATGTGAGATTCGTATCAGCCACAGGTGATCCTGTTTCTGGCAGAAGTTGCTTTATTTGTGGTGACCCGTCACATTTTGCAAATGCCTGCCCAAACCGTGGTATGCGAAACTGATTTGGTTCCAATTTTATATTGTAAATCATCTACAAAAATCTGCCTTTTGTTCTTCACTATCCATTTAGCATGTAACATAGTCATGTTTGGTGACTAAAAATTTCTCTTTATACCCTGTGGAAGTCAAGTTTTGTTGCAAGCTGTAATACATTAAAATCTGTGAATTTTTTGAGATAACTGCTAGTTATCTTGTATATAAAAAGCGTGAGGTGCCCTGAGACGTTTAGGCTCAAAAAGTGGAGGTGTGACGCTAGGCGTGTGGTGCGAACTTTACATGCTCTAGCCGTCATGTATTATATAAATTTATAAATTAAATCTTATATAATAATGTACCGCATTATTGGCTATATTTTGAATCACAGTATGGTCGTATTTGGTAAGGAAGTCATGATAGGGAATGTTTTATGTAACACCCGAGCTGAACGGGTCAGGAAAATAATATTGTTGATAGAACTCAAGATGAAATGATAAGTTAAAATAAGTTATTTTTGGGGAAATAATGACAATGTTTTGATTGGATTCAGATTAACATGGATTGATTTAAGTCGATGACGGGAAGTAAATTAAAACTTGGAATTTTAATATATTACGACAATAAATTAACAATACCTCAACTTTTTTTTGAAACTTAACAATATCTTAACTAGGTTTGCTTTAATGTGGTACCATCACCACACTATACCTCAACTTTTTTTTGAAACTTAACAATATCTTAACTAGGTTTGCTTTAATGTGGTACCATCACCACACTACTTAGTACAGGTTTAATTCATTTTTCATAAATCTAGGGATCATCATTGTAGGTCCTTTTGTCATAAATCTAAGGTTAATCTTGGTCATTCCATTCACTCGGTCTGTATTTCTCATTGTATATGAGATATATTGCCAAAGTCTTGGTTTTTAAACAATAACTTTTGTTGGTTATTGTTAGACTTGTTATATTTGGGTTATGTAAACCTAAACACGTTACGGTGGTTATAACTTTTAAACACCTGGTATCATAACGTTTTTTTATCATATAGATGTTTGCTAATCGGATGCTATGAAACCTTTCGTGGTCACTCCTCATCTTTCCGCCTTCGGCGGAGGTGTGACAGACTGGTATCAGAGTCACAATTATAGCGAACTAGGACTCAGTCTCGAGTATAGACTATAATCTCATCTCTAGGGTGCTCTCACAAAATGTTTTCACTTGCGTGAAATGTTTTCATTGCATTACATTGCATCCATGGTTTGGTCTATGTGTCCTAAGCGGGCGGGTTACTTGGTTTTGTCTATTTGGAATAGGCGGGTTACTTGGTTGTCTATTTGAAGTAGCCAGGTTATTTGGTTTTGTCTATTTGAAGTAGGCGGGTTATTTGGTTTTATCTATATGGAATAGGTGGGTTATTTGGTTTTGTTTATGTGGTATAGGCGGGTTACATGGTTTTGTCTATGCGTTATAAGAGGATTACATGGTTAAATAGGCGGATTAAGTAAAAACAATAAAATTTACAAACAGATAATAGTTTTTTAAATGTTTTAACGTGTTTGGTTATACTTTATATATTTGAAATGAAAGTCGTGTTATAACTTTGACGTATTATATATCTAAAAAGTAATTTTACATTATTGTTAAACTAAAACTTCAATAGAATCTTAAATCCTAGCTAAACAAGTTTCAAAATTCATAATATATTAATATATTAGACTAAATATATTATATATATATATATATATATATATATATATATTTTAACATATATTACCAATATATATATAACTAAAATTTTTATCAATAATAGGTTTAGAATCAAATACAAAGACTAAAAAAATAAGAAGTCGTATAAAGGGTATCAAAGAGACTCCGATTGACCTCATTCAAGCGGCATTAGAACCGTCTTATCGAACTCTACGATGTGAGATTTTAGGTTCACTTTTGCATTCTCCCTTAGGAGGCCCCGCCTCTCCCGTGCTATCCAATAGGGACGGGACCAAATCATCAAAACCAGACCCATCTTTCCCAACTGTAAGCACATGCAGGATGTTACTACACTGCAAAGTTTTCCTGTTCTCTGAACGCCGTTCTTGTCTGGAGGATGGTCTGACCACCCGTAAGGTGCAACACGGTAGTAACTGTAGGTCCCTCTCCGGAGGATGACGAACCTAAACCTTGTTATACAAACCCACTAGCGAGTGCGGAATCCAAGCTAGCAAGCAAACCGGGTTGAGACAAGCATAAACACAAGCACACAAGGATTCACCGATTAACACCACTGTATTAATACGAATGAAGGTTCCGGTTACAAGCACAATGTTTACAAATCTAACTTGCAAACTCTCTAGTGTGTGTGTGTGTGTTTTGATAGAATGCTCTCAACTCACTATGTGCATCTATCTCACAAGTCTCTCAAGTCTCTTGTCTTGTCTTACTTAACACAACACACTACATGGGTATTTATACCCACACACAGCAGGTCTGGTCAAAGGATTAGACAGACTGTCCGAAGGACTATCTGTCGACCACAATTGCCATCGAAGGATCCATATATACTTCGAAGGATAGCATATCCTTCGAAGTCCATCAGTATCCTTCGTGGTTTATCTTTCGAGCCAATCGAAGGATAGACATAATCCTTCGATTGCTCATCCTTCGACTCAGACACTTCACATAATATATTTCTAACTGTTGAGCCAAGTCAAACCAGGAGGACGGTTGACTTGGTCAACTTACAGGACTGACAAAGACATCGTTTACATATAGACCGAATACAGACAAAGTACAGACACAAGTGCATCAACAATCTCCCCCTTGGCTGTAGCTTTGTCTTTATTCTCTATAGGTGTAGACTCGTCTCGAACTTCGATGGTCTTTGGTCTTCGAGTTCTCGTTCCGTGAGTCGTGTCCACAAATATGTATCAACAAACTCCCCCTTGGACACTACTCACAAGATTAGCCTTTGATGTCTTCAATGTCGGAGGATCTTGAAAGTCTTCACATCTTGAGAGCAGAGAGTGTATCAACAAACTACCCGTATCATGTAGGAAGTGTGTTGACAAACTCCCCCTTAACATAAGCTCCCCCTTGAGTTATGCTCGTGAAATACTTTATCTTTATGAAGTGAGATCCTTGTGGTGTTGACGATGGCCAGCGGCAACTCGATTATCTTCATCATTTGAGTGCCTTCATGTCGTGTCTTCATTCCAAAGCTTTGTCATCGACCATGTTCTCCTAGCCTTTAGAATCTGCACATGCAAGAAATCTAAACGCGTAATGAGAACAACTGCTTGGAATATAGTTACCATAAACAAATGACACACTGATGACCATGTCACAATCAAACACCGTCCGACAGTTTGAAAGTTTTTCAAATTTATCAATTTCAGATTTCAACTTTCAAAACATGCAAATTTCGACCGTTTATGAAGATTTAGTCATTTCGGTTTTCGTTCATGTTTCAGGCAACGAAGACTCGAGTTCCAACATCGTACGATCGAAAATAAATTGGAAATAAAATCTTTTTGGCTTTTATAAAGTTTATATTAAAACACACCTAAAATCTTTTTGGTATTTTTGACTTTTCTAAATGTAAATACTGAAAGCAGTAAATAAATATATACATACATTCTTTTTGCGAGTTTCGAGGGTAAGAGAATCATATCAGTGTACGGTCATGCCAAAACGCTCTTGTTGTTCAGTTAGTTAACATTAAGATAAGCATCCTATAACAATTATCGGTATTGTTGTCCACTTAAGCTCAACTTATCAGATGTAATCATGTTTAGAGGATACGTTAATGTATGATTT
This sequence comes from Helianthus annuus, assembly GCF_002127325.2. Classification (NCBI taxonomy): domain Eukaryota; kingdom Viridiplantae; phylum Streptophyta; class Magnoliopsida; order Asterales; family Asteraceae; genus Helianthus; species Helianthus annuus. The sequence goes on along the minus strand of NC_035433.2, from coordinate 115,493,547 downwards.
ATACTTACCGACCGGTGTTCATCCACATCACGACACATTCCCGTATCAAGGTATGCACGAGGGTTCATCTTACCGGTGAGTATACCGATTATCATCTGTTTGACCGTATATTGATGTGAGATTCTCACTTATTTTGATTTGAAAACAAGCCCTTTGTGATATAATCACTTATTGATGAGGAACTTGATTTTCATATGCATGAGGGCACAGGTGCAAGTCCGTGAACAGGTCAGTACTTCCGTACAGCAGAGAGACGAACTTGACACCCGGATAAATGTGATATTTTATCACTTATTTGATATGGACATGTGATTGTTTATCACTTATTGAGGTCGAAAGCAGTATGCAATATGTACACGTATGTATAGTATCATGGAAGATCTAGACTTGCGTCCCCGTTATTTTTCGGTAAAAGATACAACCATGATACCCAGATGATAAGCAGCATAAAGACCGAATATCTCAGAACCTCGGCAATCTATCAAACGAAATTTCGGTACTAAGACCATATGCCAATGAATGGTTCCCACCTGGTCTTCAGTCGATTAAGATTTATATCACCCTGCACACTTTAACATGATTGTGAGCCTACCAATACATCTTATATAGAGCTGCTTATCGTTTTTCATTTAAGGTTTAAAGAGGTTTGGATAGACCACTGATGTACTATCATTTTCTCTTTTGCTCGCCAGGAAACTCATTTTTGATTTTCTATTGTTTTTGGGTTTTTGAAATTTTTCGATGTTTTTGGATTTTCAGACTTTTGGATTTACTCCCCCTAAAATCAATAAACTAAGACAAATTTAAAAACACAAAGTATTTACCAAAATGATTTTCCGATGTTGGTTTTACTCTTGCTTGACCTTAATGCCGGTTACCCAAATTAAGTTTTTATCAGAAAAGATTTATCGAATTTTGGGAAAATCAGTTGGCACGTCGGTAAGCGGTGCGGACCATAACAACATTGACGAGTTTCATAGAGAAACAATCACGTGTGAGGTGATATACGAGATCAACGTGTCAGGCCAAAGAGTGCTGTACGAGACGATATAATTCATATAGCAGCTTAAAAATCAACAAGCAAAGGAGAGGTTAGAAATTTAAAACCGTATCCTGCAACTGTTTCATGCATTGCACGGAATCTGAGCGCTCTCCCAACTGGATATCCACCCGGTGTGGATTTCAAAGTCGATTTTGTAGCTAGTGAAAAATCTCTTCACAGCAACACGATCAAAAACCTTTGGTTCCGGCTGGTCTTCCACATTGCACCAGCAAAAGGTCTTTGTCTTTCTCTTTCAGAAGCGGTGTGCGGATGATCAATCTACACCACAGCATCTTCACGTCGTTCATTGTATTCTTTCCTGAGAACCTGATTAAAAACCATAGCAACCAAATTTTGGCGCGTTCTTCATCTGGTCGAATTTTGCAACTTCTTTCAACCACGTTCTTCTTCTTTCTCTTTTTCTTTCCTCTCTCTCTCCATCAATGACAACAACATTCTCCTAGATATAACAATATTTCGGAGTAATATGTCGCCAATCTTGTGCATGGACGCTCCACTATCAACAGTCCTAAAACTATCAATAGTTCCTCCTGAAACATCCTGCACACTCATTCAGAGATTAGTTGGAGAGGGGGACCCAAGCCTTCACAGACTTGGGTCGTCCGTCATCATCGAGAATTGTAACATCTATTTCCCGATGATTCGGAATTGATGTAGCTCCCCCTGAAACAGTCACCGGTTTTGGTATCCAAATTTGTTTCTGTTTTTCATGTTTAACATCCGATTTAACAGATTTTGTTTGGATGACCTCCGGTTTTAAAACTTTTTCAACTTCTTTTCTTTGTTTCTTTTTCTGTTTCTTTTCTCGTTGTTTAACAAGACGAGGGTCCTGTTTTGGTGAAACAGATCTTTTATGGTAATTGTTACCATGGGGGGCATCAATTTTTGACTTTCTCTTGGTGAGATATGGGCAATTCTTAATGATGTGTCCATACTCACAGCATTCAAAGCATGATCTCCGCTCAACAAACCTCGGAGTATCATAACTGTAATAGGTGGATGATGAACTTCGTGATCTTGAGGTACTTGGTCCTACATCACAACCGTTTGTGTGTTGTGTATAGTTGTTTTGACTGTTTCTTTTCAAAATTTTACTTTGTTTAACAAAATCCTTATTGGATTTGCCTTTGAAAGTATCAATTTTATCAGTCCCTCTTGATTTCACGAAGTTTATCTTCCGATCCTTTTTCTTGCTTTCGCCCTGTTTGCCTTTTCTATTCTCTTGGGCGGCATGATTTTGTTCACGGGGATCATCAACCTTTGCTTTCAACTTATGAAGATATGGACAATTTCGAATTATATGTCCAATTGTACCACATTCAAAACACATTCTCCGCTCTACAAACCTCGGAGAAACGTGTTGATGACCCGACTGAGAACCAGAGACTGAACTTTGTGATTTAGATGTGCTAGGACCTAAGTCACATCCATTTGTGTGTTGGGTATAATTGTTTTCATCATTTCGCTTTAAAATTCTAACTTGTTTTATAAAATCAATGTTAGATTTATTCTGAAATGATTCCAGTTTGTCCGTACCCTTTGATTCAACAAACTTCACTATCGGTTTTTGTTTCTTAACAGGGGCTTTCCTGTTTTGCACCTTTTGAACCTTAGATTGTTCAACCTTAGATTGTGGAACTTTAGGTTGTGCAACCTTAGGTTGTGGAGCCTTAGACTGTTCAACTTTAGGTTGTTGAACCCTTGGTTGTTCAGTCTTAGGCGACTGAGCTTTCGGTGCTTGAACATTCTTGTTCTGAGCCCTCTTTTCTTGTACCTGCCCCTTACCCTTTCCAGAATTCACCTGTTGTTTTCGCTCAACTGGCAGTTTTTGGTTTCCACATTGTTTTCTAATTTGTTCACGTGGAACTGGTTCACATTGAGTGACAGTGACTTTGTTACCTTTGTTTCCCAAAAACTTATCAGTTCGTCCTTCAAAAATTTTCTCAATTAAATCTTGATTTACATTTTTGATTGGAAAATCTCTGTCAGAATAAATTTTGCTGTCTCCCTTGAGCGTATACAACAAGTTATTCGTTTCACTGCTAGGTACACTGGGTTTCATTGCCTTTGGTGTTTCAGCCTTACTCGGTTTCACTGCTGGATCACACAAGATGTGATTCTCAACTGGAATGTCTGGTGTAACCGAGTTAGACTGTGGCCTCACAATTTCTTCAGATTCATCATCTGAAGAATCAGCATCCTCAATGATGGGAGGACTCTGTTCCTTTTCACACGATGAATTTTCCACATTCTCAGAAGCTGATTGTTCCGAGGAAGATGTACCAGTTTTGAACCCGAGGCCTGCAGCAAAGTCATCTCGCGCAAGTGGCACAGTAGGTTCAAAACGGGGCATATCCTCGTCATCAGGCTGTTTTGAATAATTGTGGCTCATTGGGGGAGGACATTTTTTGTATCCAATACACTTTTTATCCCCCTTTTCTTTTTGAACACTGATGATGTGATCCAAAACAAAGCGGGAATTGGAATAACTGTCCAATTTCTGCTTGATTGCATCACACTCGCATCGAGCTGTAGCTAACTCCACCATTTGTTTCTCAATTGTGTCAATTAAGTTATTATTAGCATGTTGTTTTCTCAAAACAGCTTTTTGTAATTCAGAAACATCATGTTTTAATGACTTAATTGTTTCTTTAAATTCTTTTTCATTTTTGGTTAAAAAGAAGTTAGCTTCAGATGCTTTGGCAAGATCAACAATCAGTTCTTGATTGTGTTTTTGTGTGATTTCAAACAAACTTTCCTTTTCTGCATATTCTAGACATTTAGCACATTCAACAACAGCAGAAACAGAGTCAGGTTTAGAATCACATACCTGTGAGGTTTGTCCTTCAACATGAGCCATGAAGGCTGTAAGAAAAGAGAAAGATCCGTCTTCAGAGAAAAATTGAGAAAGCTTCTCAGAAGTTCCAGCAGCTTTCTGGCACAGAATAGACTTTCTCTTGCATAATGCTTCAGCATCAGCCAATAATTCATCAACCTCCAGATCTAAAGCATCACTTGACATATCACCAGTATCAAGTGATTCACCATCAACACTTCCACTGTAACCCGAGCTATCTTCATCTTCTGAAGATTCGCCAGCAGACACGGGTTCTTCAACCTTTTCAACTACCTTGGCATAACAAGCTGTGCCACCATTACCTCCATTACCTCCTTCTCCAAGCTGAACACTCCAGTTACAAATCTCATCAGCTTGAACAACTAATCCTCTGTGGGGATTAGAGTTTGCGGATCCAGAAGTATTTCCTCCCACGGGAACTAATTGTCTGTCAGAATTGTTCTGTTGTTGCTGAGGCTGTCTTGAATTCCTAAAAGGATTCTGATTGCCTTGCTTGGGTGGCTTCTGACATTCCCGTTTGAAATGACCCTTTTCACCACAGTTGAAGCAGGTGACAGCATTTTTATCAAAACCATACTTGGTGTTGTTGTTGCTTTCCAAGCTGGTTCTTCCTGTTCTCTCCATAAACTCTTTAGCTCTACGAATGGCACTAGCAAGAGCCCACTTTATATCCATCATCTCAAACTCTTCTTTGTCAATTTGCTGGTAATCTTCGTTGGTTAGATTGATGTTTCCAATCTGACCTGCAACCATCCCACAATAAGCACTAACCAAGGTGTTTAGCATCTCCATATGTTCCTTGGCTATTTCAACACTGACTTTAGAAAAATTTGAAGTATCCAATCTGACAGTGTTCGGATTGGAAGTAGCTTGAAAGCTTGAAGAACTTCCATAAAATCCTTGTTGTTGTGCCTGTTGTTGTTGAGCTTTGTTTGGATCTAGGAAAGATGGTGGAGTGAACTGTGGAGCTGTCTGTTGCATATACTGTTGTTGTTGAGAAGAAGAAGAATCTGGTCTTGAGATCATAGTATATGCTGATGGATCAAACTGATCTGCTGTGGACGGTCCGGAATTAGAAATGAAGGCAGTTTGCAGCTTAGCATGTTGAGAAGCTGGCTTTTCTCCACTAATACCACCTGCAATCCCAAAATACATCTCTGGATTCTGAGGAGTGACTGTTCTTTTCGCCTTGAGCTTTTCTTCAACATCTTTGTTTTCTAATTTCTGAATAAGCTCATAAACGGTAATCGTATCCAGAACACCATTTTCCTTGAGGATTTCAAGATAACTGCTCCACTTTGCTGGTAAGCTATCAGCAAATCTCTTCACTAGTTCTTGTGGGGAGGCAGTGACTTTGAAAGCAAACATTTCACTCAGCAGATGGTGAAATCTTGTAGATAACTCAGCTAAACCCTCATTCTCCATGCATGTAAAGCCTTCAAATTCTTTCTTCAGCAGCTCTTGTTTAATCTTCCTTGATTGAGCATTTCCTTCACATCTCAAAGTTAACATATCCCACAAGCTTTTAGTCGTTGTGCAGTAAACAAATTGGTGGTATATGTCTTTATGAAGAGCTTGCGTAAGAATCATGAATGCCTTCTTTTCTAATTCAAACTTCTTCTTGTCGTCATCAGACATGGTGCTATACGTTTCTGGATTTGATCCTGCCACTTCTAATTCATTTTCAAAAGGAGTGAAGAAACACATCCAGAGATCTTGACCTTGCCCCTGTACATACGTTCTTAGCCTTTCCTTCCACCATCCCCAGTCATTGATATGATTCAATTTTGGTGGTTTTGTACTTGTACCGGTTTCACTATCGTTCTGCATCATGGCTTGAATGCTGTTGCTTTGATTTGTAACTAACGCCCACTGACTTGCAGTTATCATTGCAGTTTGAGGTGGAGCGATAGCCCGCATCCATGCATTCTTATCGAAATCTGACGCAGATTGCGTAGAGGATGATTGTGGATTCAAGGTTGTTGTCGTCCATGCGGATGGATCCCATTGACCGTTTGTACCCATTTTCTATTTTAATATATTCTGTGAAAATTAACTTAATAAAAAGTTGATTTTCACAAACTATGTTAAAAGTTTCGAAGGATAGCAAGCAGCCGAAGGATTGAGGATCGAAAGACCTGAAATTCACAACTGTTAAGTCTAAACAATTAAGACTCGAAGGATCCACGAAAGATCACACCAGTTCGAAGGATCAACAGTGTCGAAAGATTACTGTTGAGATTCGAACGATGACCTCGAAGGATAACCTTGAAAGATTCACCTTCACGAAGGATCCTTATCTTTCGAAATGAACAGTGACTCGAAAGATGATCTTTCAAAAAGATTCCTTGACTCGAAGGATAACCTGCTGACTTCGAAGGATGTTCGAAGGATGGCTATCTTTCGAATCTCCTAGTTCGAAGGATATCTTTCGAGTTCGAAAGTTATCTTTCGATGGTTCTGACACAAGTACAGAAAGGTACAAAAGTTGGTGAAAAGTTGATGTGGTTGGTGACCTGCTTTCGGCAAAAGAGGATGTCCTGACACCACCTTTTCACAAAACAGTTTGACTTTCAAAAATAATACCCAAAATAGAACCTTCTTATCCACACCAAGGCAACCGGAATTTGACCGGAATAATGGTCGGAAAACAGAAAAACTATCGAATATGATTTTTAAGTTACCCAAACCTTCCCGTAACACGCCCGGTTAGTTTAGAACACGTTTTTATGGTTAAATATCCAGAAAACACACTGAAAACGGGTGCTAAACCAAGAAACTTTTTGTCCAAAAACTACCAAGTCTTGCACAAAAACCCGGTTTTAACAAGGAAAAGAGCCACGGCTCTGATACCACTTGTAGGTCCCTCTCCGGAGGATGACGAACCTAAACCTTGTTATACAAACCCACTAGCGAGTGCGGAATCCAAGCTAGCAAGCAAACCGGGTTGAGACAAGCATAAACACAAGCACACAAGGATTCACCGATTAACACCACTGTATTAATACGAATGAAGGTTCCGGTTACAAGCACAATGTTTACAAATCTAACTTGCAAACTCTCTAGTGTGTGTGTGTGTGTTTTGATAGAATGCTCTCAACTCACTATGTGCATCTATCTCACAAGTCTCTCAAGTCTCTTGTCTTGTCTTACTTAACACAACACACTACATGGGTATTTATACCCACACACAGCAGGTCTGGTCAAAGGATTAGACAGACTGTCCGAAGGACTATCTGTCGACCACAATTGCCATCGAAGGATCCATATATACTTCGAAGGATAGCATATCCTTCGAAGTCCATCAGTATCCTTCGTGGTTTATCTTTCGAGCCAATCGAAGGATAGACATAATCCTTCGATTGCTCATCCTTCGACTCAGACACTTCACATAATATATTTCTAACTGTTGAGCCAAGTCAAACCAGGAGGACGGTTGACTTGGTCAACTTACAGGACTGACAAAGACATCGTTTACATATAGACCGAATACAGACAAAGTACAGACACAAGTGCATCAACAGTAACAATAATTGAATCCAATTATCGACCGATCCTGGTGACACAACCACTTTGCGCAAAGCCCCTGTTAAAATCTGGCAAACACATGAGTTGTGGTGACGCAACCACAACAATTGGACCCAATTGTCGACCGATCATGGTGACCCAATTGTCAAGAAACAACTGTTGTTGAGGTTTTAGAAATTCAAGAATTGTTTGGTAGAAATGATACAAATAAGAATGAAACACATGAACATGATGCTTTACAAATAGGATCTTAGTAATGAGTCGTGAATATGGTGTTGATGTGGAAAAGGGCTCGTAATAATAAGGATAATCATTTGATTTTTTTTTTCAGAGAAACTTAACTCTTAACATTAATATTATAAAAACAGAGACTATTACGGACTAATGGCAGGTAGACGAGCAACAAGTTGTGCCGCTACCCCCTTCTGAATAGCAAACCCTACCCTGCAAAACACAAAATTCTGCCCCTTAACATGTGCGGTGTTACTGCTTACCACCTGCTGAACCCGCTTGAGGAACCGCACCGCGTCAAGGGCAAGAGCGCCAAAAGTATCGAAAGCGAACGGGACGAACACGTGCTGATTCTCGATGCAAGCTTTTTCATGCTTAGCAACTTTGGCCGCCTCTGCCTTAGTTATTGCTTGGCCCGCCACAAACCCGTGGTCCCTTAGCCCAACGAGGGGGGACACACCTGTCAAATCAACACACGCGTGTTTTCCTCCTTCCCATCCAAAAACAAGAATGTCAGCGGGCCGTAGGGTAGATCTCCCTTCTAATGGATCGGTCAAGAAGTTCACCTGAGCTTCCTTTTTTGCCGAGATCCCTGCCCGCTTAAGGACATCATAAAGCACATCACGAACTAAATCGTGTCGATATTTAAATCCTGGTAATTCTTTGAAATGGATTGCATGCTCCCCAAACATACAGGACACGAGTCATCAACCGGGAAAAGCGGTACCATCAGCCGGTACTTGAGGATAGCCCGGTATTCCACAGCCGACATACATTGCCCTAAACCTTCGATGGGAACAACAGACAGGATATTCTGAGCATGGGGGGCTCGCAAACACTCAAACATGGCTCGCTGCCGCGGAGACAAAGCAAACTTCTCTTCAACTGTCTTGACGATTTAGCCATATAAGGCATTCGCCAGAATTTTCTGGGCTTTAATGGGGGCGGTGTCTTTAATGTAGAAATCGCCGAGATCAAGATCGGGAAGAGAACTATGCAGGTTGTCCAATGCACCCCTGTAATCAGAGTCCAACAACCCACCACCACATTCACGAAGGATGTGGTCTTGAAGAACCCAAGATTGGGCCCTTGAAGCCACAAAAGCGTAGGAAGAGGCATCCTCAGCTGAGCAAATCCCAAGCCCCCAAAACGGGTCGGGAGGGAAGCTAACCTCCATTGTAGGTCCCCGAAAAAGGCACCCCCACAAACAATTTGTTCTTGATCGCATTCTGAAGCCCCTTGTCAAAAACAGTGACGACTTCCCCAACATAAGAAGGCTGACACGTCCTTAGCCCAAACAGCAGTTTAGCAACCCCCATACACGAACGAAGCAGGAGGAGTTCGCTCTGAGGGTCCCGAAGACGTTTGAGGCATCCCATCAGCTCAACCGCACATTTAGCTCTTAATTTTAAGGGCCAAACCACTAATAAACTCCCCATCTCTACTGACAGCACCCCCCAAGAGTTTCACACCATGCACTGGCCTACCAATCTGTAACACCCCGAAAACGGGTTTGGTAATCAAACCCCGTTAATACTAAAAGACGGGTAAAGTACCATTAGTAGTAAAATTTACCCGGTGAATATTAGGATTTTTAAGTAAGTAAACCTAATATTTAATAAAAAGATAAATAAAGGTCTATGGATAAATAAAGTTTATAAAAGGTCTGAGTTAACAGGACCTAAAATAAACTTAGTCGTAAATATCCCCGAAACCCGCTAAGTTAACTAGAAATGTTTGGTTTAGTTAATAAGAGGGAATGTGGATTTAAAATAAGAAGGTTGGGACTGATTTAATAAATAACTAAACATGAGGGGCTTATGTTGCTAAGTTTGAAACTTAATTCCATAAAACAAGAAAATTAAAACCCAAATACATATTGTGGGCGTGTGTGAGGATCGACCCAGGCAAGGGAAGGGCGACCAGGGTTCTTCAAACCCAAAAACTTCACAAATCTCAGCAATTGAAGGTTCAAATCAAGTTCTAAGCGAAAATCAAACATAGATTAGTGATCCTCATTGCAAGGAGATCATAAGGTATGTAAAATTTGACAAGAATTCACTACTTGAAATTCTCATGAATTTAGAAAAGTAGAAATCTGATGTTGCATGTTTGCTATGTGGATTGAATAGGGATGATATAGTGTCTAGGAGTAAAACCTAGACAACAACATGTGAAATAATGTCTAAATTCAGGAAATCTCATGAACACATTGAAGGTGGTTCATGGGTTTTGTGAGAAAATGATGAACACTAGGGTTTAGAAGACTATTCTAGTGCAAATCGATTCATAGAAACTGAATTTTGAAAAAAAAATATGATGTTTAATTCTATAAATGATAGCTCAATGTTTGTTAATTTAGGCTAAGTGACAAGCCATGAATTAGAATATAAAAGATATAAAATTCTGCATGTTAAGTGTTTGTAAAAATGCCCCAAAGAAGGCTTGAAAGTTGAAAATTGGACAAAAACGCATGTTTGATGGATATGGAAAATTGTGCGTTAAGACTTATAAAAAGGGTTCTAAACGGATTGTGAATTGAACTCTTTAGGCGAGGAATCCGGATCGTCAAGTGGACAAGCCGGTGGAAATACGCGTTTGAAAAAGGATGCTTAAAAGGTACGTAACTACGGTTCCGTTACATTATGCTTGATTTCGTATTTTCGTTATTAGACTTTAAATTAGCATAATACATGAAATTGACATTTAGTGGAAGTGACGAAGATCACTAGGTAAATAAACGGGTCAAAAGGTGAAATTATCACCCTTTGACAATATCGACTAATGGTTTGTCGAGTTACATGTTTATAGGAATAAATATCAAATGGATACGCACATCGCTATTGCTTAGCGGCTACTAAGTCAAGGTATTGAAACGGGTCAATATATTGATCCGAGCCAGGTATGTATAATGATTCAATTCATCATGTAGAACTTGAGGTTTTCTAAGAGTTAAACCAGGTCAAATTGGATATTTGGTTATCTTAAAGATAAACCGAATAATTCAAGTTATAATTGTAGTGTTTTAGAAACATAATGGCTTCTAAACAAGGTTATAGTTAAAAGATCGAATTTTTGGGTCAAACAAGTATCTGAAAGTCCTTTGTCGTAAAAGAAGGACCAAAATTGACCAAAATGCCCTTGTAGGTTAAATTGAACAAACAACCCTTAAAGGTTGTTTGGAAATGAGTTTCATGATTAAATAAATACTTAGAATAAGTGTAGAAGTTGAAAGATGTAAAACGTTAGTCAAATAGCTCTATTTGAGTCTTGCCGTAAAATAACAATTCGAAGGGAAAAATTTGGAACATATAGATATACACATTGAAATCCAACACACAAAGAGTTGTAGATGAAGATTACTTGATAAGAAATGTAGGAATAAGATGCTAGAAATGAATGAAAGCGAATTCAAACTTTAAAGTGCTTAAATACCCTTAACGGGTCAAAATAAGCATACGAACGAAAACGGGTTTAAATTGTGTAATAAACCTATGATTAGAACCTAATATAGTAGGTAACATTAATTTGAAGAAGTGTATGAGATATAGGAATCAAATGAATATGTTTGTTTGATAAAATGCATAAACGGGTTAAAATTCGGTAAAAAGGTAACGAGTCGAAGGCTTAGAAGTCTCAAAATTTCTTATGTTAGATGTAGGATTTTAACTCCATAAGATGGAGGATTGAATTACGGACGCGTAGGAAAAAGAATCGGGTAAAACGGATCAATAACGAAGAAGTTATGGCCGTTTCCGTGAAATCGGGTTGAGCTGGGAATGTACAGCAACAACTGAAGGCAACAGTCTGTGAAAACAAGGGCTAGGCGTGACGCCTAGGCCCTTGGCGTCACGCGACGCCCCTAACTCCGGAAAATTTTTAATTTTGGTCATTTTAACCCCTGTACTTGTTTGAACTTAATATTTGACTATCAAAACTAACTTTTAAGTTGGTTTTGATCATAGGTGATCGCCAAGAGTGCCCGGATGAAGATCAAGCTCGATGAGGAACCGAACACGATAAAATACAAGCTTCCGCGCGGTGTTTTTTCGTATCTTTAAAACGACGAATCCAATTACATTAAGTTGTTCAAACTTTTAAAATTGTAAAAGTTTTAGTAAACTCGTATTTTCTAAGGATACTTAATAGTAATTACATGTTTATTTTCGTCATTTATACGAAAACCTTTAAAATAATAACAAGGGTGTTACACAATCTCCCGCTGAAATAAACCCTCTTGAGTCTTCACCCCGTCGCATGTAGGCCAAAAAACTTCAGTTTTTTTAATGTTGAGAAGGAGGCCCAAGGAGGGGCCCTCCACTCTAATGATGTCTAAAGCCTTGATCACCTGAGTAGCATCTCCAATAAGGGTCCCATCATCCAGGTACCAAGCGTGAAAAAGAAGCTTGCAACGATCTATGATTCGAAGAACAAGAGGGTGTAAAACAAGGGCAAAAAGGAGAGGCCCTAAAGGATCCCCCTGCTGAACCCCCGTGGAAGACCAAATATTCCCCACATAAAGCCTAGCTGGTTGCCCGTATAAAAAAATCAACCTAAGCAGAGATGGATGGACACATTTTCCTTACCTCATTTAAAAGAGCAGTTCTGTCCACAAGATTAAAGGCATTCGAGAAATCGACGGTAAGCATAGCCAATGACCCGTCTTGGTGGTGGGCATTTAAGAGTCTGTTGGCACTATGAAGAACCGCCTCAGCCCCGTTTGGAACCCCGAACCCAAACTGAAAGTCGCCAAGATATTTGGCCATATCCTTCCCCACTCCCTTCATCGCTACCTTGGAGACCACTCTCCTCCAGATCGAACCCACTGCAATAGGCCTAATCATTTGATTGATTCTGATATTGCTACATATGAGAATGATCAACATGGATTTGGTGCTTTAAATCAAGTTATAAATATTTTTAATGATCATTCTAATCAAGTAAGAGGTTTGGATTCAATGTCCACATGGCATAAATGGACATCTAAAGAAACTGTTGAAAACTTTCATGGCTTAATTGCAATAAAAAAGAAGGGGTCTCTTGGTGTGAGTATGAAGGCGCCATTAAGCAGTACTTATGCTTGTCTTTGCTCAAGAATGGTACATCAACCCTTGTAATTGTATGTCAACCCTCTAGGTCAATTTTCATTAGCATGTTGTCAAGATTTGGAGCTGGTTTAAAGACGAAAATTGGAGTATTCTTTCCTCTGATTGTTCAACCTAATTTTCAGCAAAATATGATCCTACTACGATTTCTTAAAAGAGTATGTGTTGACTCACAGATTTTAGTTGATATATTTTTCAACTATGATGGTGAAGTTGATCCATTTAACTTTTTTGAAAGAATGATTAATGGGCTTCTAAAGACTGCCAGAGATGTCCCCACCTGGAGTTGCAACTACACTTTTGTCAGCTTAAAGTCTTTTGTAGTGGTTTTAAAATCAATGGAAGATTGGTTTCAACTGTGGTTCTGTTGGTATTTGAATGGTGGTCAATGCACATGAAAGTCAACAAGTTGGTGTTTAAGGGGTTTTAGATTAAGCTGTCAAAATGGAGAGTACTCCCAAAGGAAATCAATAAAGTACTGCTGTTGTTTTTTGTTGGATCTTCAAAAGAATGGGGGGTATGATGGTAATTATTTAGTAGTATAGGGTTTCGTTGTAAAAATAGGGAAAGTTGTGATGGGTACTAAGAGAACGTAATGCAAGCAGACCGGAATAAGCTTTATTGCGTTCTCACTGCTGTTACAATACATCAAAAAACTGTGCACGCTTTTTCAGTCCTACACGGATTGGATTCTGTTGTTCATTTTAAAACTTTCTATAAATGCTTACAAAAACATTGTTATTACGGTTATAATCTTATCTTTTAGTAAAACTAACTGTAACCTGAAAGCATTGGAAAGACTTTGTAAGACATTTAACCTCACCTACATGTTTCTGTTGTAGTAAAAATGCATATTAAACTTAGAGAGACCTTGATCATGCTTGCATGTGCTCATTCTCAGTGGCAACCATTCTAATAAAATTGGATTGATATTGATTGCAGGGTTTTATAGTTTTTAGTCACCTGTTATTTCATAATCCAATCTATGCCTTAGAGTTTGTGTATTTGTTGGCGTTATTGAGATCTTCCGTACAAGACACATCCACTTACAAAGATAAAAATGAAGCCAGTTCATGAGCAGGGGCAGGGCTACCCTGCTCGATCTCCATTGCCTCTGCAACCTTTGCCTTTCGTGCTTCTGGTGATTCTATCAAGCGAAGAAAATCTCTTGTTACCGTTGCTTCTGACTCGGCCTCCAGCTGTTCCAATGGTGGGTACTGATCCTCACCCGACATCTGAAATATTTACACGTCACACATATATCTAAAACATAATGATTTAATAATAAATTGTGTCAGTTTTTATAAACTATGATCAAAAGCGCTTACAGTCCTTTGCTCTGTTGGAGAAGCATTTGTAAAGGCAAAGATTCCGCCAACATCACGCAAATGCATCGCCTTCTCAACATCATACTGTGACAACCCTCACCAAATCAGGTATCCGTACGACTTAATTAATATTTAATTACTGCTTAATGACTGTGCTTGTTTGAAATTGTGGATAAACTGCTACTTGAATACTGATACATGCACATACTTGCATCATACTTTATTTGCTGTCACTCTATTATTTACATACAGAACTTTAGTGACAACCTTGATGCACAAAAGCACAGTAGCACAATGAACGGATAACCCATTAAACATGCTGATGTAGCCAGCACCAGGCAGGCACTGCCTCTAAGGCCTGTATGAGCCAGAGATAGTTTACTACACTAGTAGAGAGTGTAAGGAAATGAGGATTGTAGAACTGCGTCACTAGGTGATAATTATAGTGACCGGATGTGCCTAAAACGTACTTTGAGTACAAAATTCTACACTTTAAATAAAAATTCAGCATTTATCTAAACTAGTAAAGTGCAAAAAGTTGGAAAAATAATACTAGACACTTTCCAAAGTGTCGGGAATAAATTGTGTCACTAAAAATAATATTAACGGCACTTTAAACGCTTATATAGCACATTAATGGATTGATATCCAACCGTACGACCGGACTTTACCCGGAACATAAAAATATTGTCATGGACATTGTTTTTTCTTTTCTGAGCTAGTTAGGGTACCCGAACACCCTAACACCCGTTATAAATTATAACACACTAGTAAATTAATTAAAGTTCCTATTAACTAAACTACATATAACTTAACAAAGTTAGTTGAAAACTAACCATGTACCCCCCCCCCCCCCCCAACGATTGTTCCCCCATGTGAGACACACCCACTTACATTTTAAATATTTTATTTGATTGGCCTAATATCACCCCTACACAATATCCTTTGGTTAACTAGTGAAGTTTGGCCTATAAGTAATAACATTAGTCCATCATAACTTACACACCACTAAACAAAAAAAAAAAAAAAAAAAATCATCTCCCTCCCCTCTCTTGAACCTCACGGCCGAGAACCAAGGCACCCACACACCCACCTTTCAATTTCATACAAGCCATTCTATACATCTACAAGTGTGAAGAATCGCGTACGAGGAAGCCTGGTGCTCACAGATTGCAAAGGACCTCGCCTCAATGCTATTAACCACTCGTTTTTCGACTAGTTTCTTCCCTAGCCTCGAGCTAGCAGTAAGTGACTCTAAACACCCTATTATTTATATCTAAAGTGGTTGAAATTCATGAACATGTAAGAACAAAACTAAAAGTCTACTAAAGAAGATGAACAAGGTGGATAATAGATGAATATTAGTGTAAAACTTATAAAACTAGTATTGTTATGATTATTTTTGGTTGTTGATTTCTAGTATGGGAATGGATCGTCATCAAACCTGCTAGACCATGTTCACAAAACATGAACTAGCCTTATGTTTAGTTGTAAAGATTCTAGATGACGAACCCTTTCAAGCATAAACATGAACTTGTGTAAAAACAATTTTTCTCATGAAATGGAGTTCTAAACTAGTAGATCTACGGATCTACAAGTGGTATTTTCAAAAGACCAAGTGTCAAATGAAATCATGTTTTTAAACCGGAATCTTTACTAAATAAAGGTGATTTTTGTGAACACACAAGTGTGTAGACACTTGTGTAACACAAAGTTTTGACAAAGAATCATTTTTGTAATTTTTGACAAGAAGTTGTGGAAATGTATTCTCCTTAAAAACGAGATTCTCAAGAAACCGAGTTGATTTATATAAAGATCCACTAAAAGTAATGGAAAGTTACTACATATTTTAGATAAACCACAAGTTCATGTATTTTTGCGATTTATATCTATTTTGACTAGTTTAATGTTGAAATATTGTTTGTTAATGTTGGGAACCTTGTTGGTTGAATTTTTAAAAGAAAATGATACGTTAGAAAGCGTGGCCACCTCCAGTTACAGGGGAAACTCTGGCGAAATTTTTCCAAAAATCTAACACTTGGAAATATTTTTACCACAAGTGTTATAAATATATTTTTAACCTGTTTTCAAAAATGTAAATTTCGCCACGATTTTTATTACAAAATTTCTAAGTGTCGGAGGTGGGATTTTCACAAAATAAAACTTGATAAATATATATTTAGTATATATTTTTCATAACAACACTTGTGAGATTTTTATGATTATTTTGTGAACTATACAAATATTATTTTTAGGGTAAAAATAATATTACCGAATGTTAACGACTCCAAAATAATACGAACGCCTTCACAATAAATATTAAGTTACAACGGTATTATTAATACCACCCGATCTTTAAACGTAACTTACGCATTTTTGGAAAAATACTAGTGAACGCGTATTTTGACAAAGGTATTATTTTGGGAAAATTATATGTAATAAAATATAATATTTTTGGGAAAAATATTTATATTTTGGAGAAAGAATTAAAATATATTTTAAGTGAGACTTAATAATATATTTCGAAAATTCACGAACGCACATGTATTAAAGCCCCCATCCTTGGGAAGGAAAATATTTACCAAATAATTACGAAGTGTACATACGAAATAATTGTCTAACTATTTCCCAAAGACATTAACCCTTAAGCTAAGGCACGGCCGTCCGTCTAATAGAAGTTAGTACGTGTAGGTCGTCGCACAACAGTTTGACCAGGAGATTTTCTTGTTAGAGACGCACCACTGTGAGTTCATGTCCCCCTTTTCTCTTAACTGTTTTCAGTTTTCTACACTGCGGGGGTGAAATACATGTTACTATGATTACAAGTACTTTTACATGGTATGGTTAGCGTAAGGAGGGTTACTATTTAGATCATGTGAGTGGGTAGGCGCAACTTGAGGCCATTAATCCTCATTGTAGGACCGAGGGACAGTAGCGGTAGATCTATCTGGGTGTAGCGAGCCCAGCCCCAGGCCCAGCAGAACGGACCTCGGGGTGACTTTGTGCCCAACGCAAAATCCGCTAGGTTTGAGTCTTCCTACTGCACATCACACATATCAATGGCCTTGCAAACCATTGGTGATCTCTTTATTTCCTTATTTGCTACATACCAGGATTTTATACTTACAAAGGTTTTACATACTCACTTACACATGAACTCGCTCAACAATTTTTGTTGATTTTTCCAACTTACATGTATTTCAGGGATCTAAGGATCTGGCACAGTATGCTACATTTTCATGCTGCGTAGAGTTATGGGATCATCCAAGTTTAGGGGTTGTGACTTTTACCTGGACGAGTCACAGTTCTTAAACTACGTCTATCTTAAGTTTGTGGTTGTGTCTTTCAAACAATGTTTTTATGTCATTAGATTGTAATTTCCGTTGCATGTGTCAACGCATTAAGACAATGTTGTGGTATTTTACTTTTCAAACTTAATTCAATGGATGATCTGCATGGTTTTATTTTCATATAACTTTGTTATGATTAAGCTATGGTATTAAGAAGTCACACCAAATAAACCCACGCTTCCGCAAAGCCAGGGTGTGACACATACGAAATAGAAGCCATTAACACATTACCAACGTCACTACCAAGCGGGTGAGAATACATTAGTTCAATAAAACAGAGACAGAGAATAGTAAAACAAACCTGTTGCTGCATAAGACTAAGAGGTTGTTGGTGATTCCGCGGCCCAGGAACACTAACACGGCTTCCACCTGCTTCCTGCTGACATGTTGGAACCATTGGCATGCAAAAGTTTGCCATTGGTGAGCTCATACCTAGAACAAGTTGATGCTGGTGCCCCAAACCAGGCTATCCAGGTATTACCACAAAATTATTAATAAATAAGAAATCTCAAGTTTAAATCTAAAGTAGTTTTCAGTCTCCTTTAGAAAATGTTTAAAAATGTGATTATGGGAGATTACTTGGGAAGGAATGAGAGTAAGTTGAGGTTGACCATCAAACGTTTGTTGACCTAAACCATATGGGAACATAGGCATGTAAGGAGCTCCAGCAGGTGGCATTGTAGTTGGACGCGTTTGTGAACACTGTGCCTACATGGACAAAATATAAAAATCCAATCTTTTTCGCATTGTGTGGTTTTAAATCATGTGATGAGAGAGGGGTTTAGGTGTTGAAATGCACCTGAGACCCAACTATTTCAGACTTCTTTGTGGAAAAAGCTTTAAACATCACTTCCTTTTCTGAAAGAAAAAAAAATAAATTTTTTTACATTATGATCTTACAAAACATAGTAATACACAAGACTTGGCTAAATTTTAGGGATTTTTACATATTTCTCACTCCTAAGAGGGCTTATCACATATTTCCTAAAAAAACTACATATTTCCCCCTTTTTTGAGAAATTACTCAATTACCCTTTTCTTATTCTCATAATCTTCAATCTTCATATCTAATCGTTTCCTCTTCCCACGCCTAACCCAACATCACATACGCCATCGGTTATAATCTTCAATCTTCATGCCGATCGTTTCTTCATCCCACGCCTAACCCTACATCGCCAAACCCCATAGGACGAGCATAATAAGACGAAGCCCACAGGACGAGCAGAAGTTTCGACTTTCAGACAGTTGTTTTTTGCAAAGTTCTTCTTGGCAGTTGTTTCAAGTTTCAGGCAGAAGAACACAAGCAAAAGAAGACGAACTCCACCAGGATCGTGGAGTTAACGCCTGAAGAAATGGCGAGCACCGAGAGGCAAATGCAGAATGTGAAAACAAAAGAGAAGGCTTTGTTTGAGTGTGAGCGTGGTGGGCCGCCAAAGGCTACAACAGACCAGCTCAAATGCGGGCGGTGTGGGAAACGAAAGTACACTTATTACCAGTTGCAGACTCGGAGCGTTGATGAACCTATGCAACGTTCATAACGTGTGTGAACTGTGATAATCACTGGAAGTTCTGTTAAGCGGTTTGACTCATTGGGTAATTGGTAATTTGACATCAGAAGCGGAATACCCTTATATGCAACGTTCATAACGTGTGTGAACTGTGATAATCACTGTAAAAGCTTTAAACATCATTTCCTATTCTGAAAGAAAAAAAAGATAATTTTTTTCATATTATTTATAGAGAGACGACATTTACCCTTGTAGCTGCCATTAACATCGGAATACCGTTCAAATTCCTAGTTACTTAGGTAGTATATATAATTAGTGCATAGTGTTGTCGGAAAGAAGAGAATAATTCAAGAATATTATGAGGATTTTCAGCCCAATCACAACTGTTTTACAGCCAAGACTCCAGCTTAGCCATTTATTGTCTTTCCTTTTATTCTTGTTTTCAGTTTACTATAAATTGGGCATATCTATGTGTATTCAAGCATGAACTCAAAAACATCATTTACCTGATGATATGGTATCAGAGCAATGTTTCTGATTCGTGAACACTTTTCTCATCATCTACAATCTATCCCAGCCAATCCAACCTCAAACCACAAAAACTCAAACTCCGAAAAAATCAAACAAACAAACGCTGCATTCCACTCCGTCTTTCGTCTTCCGTTTTCCACCATCACAACTCCGACCATCATCACTGTAGGAACAGAAAGGTTCCTAGGGTTTTGTTTGTTTCTGCCACTCTTCACAACCGTACACCCACCAGACCCAGTCTCGACTCCTACATCCGGTCAACCTCGGAGAAAGCACTCAGCCCAAAACAACCCTTGCTCGCCCACTCCGTATGACCACTACCAGATCCCACCGGATCCGGACTAGATCTACATCAGTACCGCACATTTAACCGCTAGGTTTTTTGTTCTGTGTTTCAGTTTTCTATGTGTTTGAGAGGTTGAACCATTGAAAGATAAGAAAGGATTTTTTTCTTTGTGTGGCTACCAAGAACAAGACAGAGGATAGAAAGAAGAAAGAAGAAAGGAAAAGTAAAAGTAAAAGTGTGGTGGGGTGGGGTGCATGTGAAGGAAAGATAAAAAAAGGGATTGTCACCTTTTTGGGAACTTTTTTTTTTTACTAAACTTGTACCCTACTTTTCTTTAAACCCAAAGTTTTCTTGTTTAAAGACAACATTTAAAAAAAGGAGATTTTTTTTTTTTTTTTTTTTTTGCAAATGATTAATCACAGGAACTATGTTGAAAGTCTATTCATTAACAAGTGGGGAAGCCTATTTAACAACACAGAAAAGCGGTGATCAAGTAAGTTCTTGGATTTTTTATTGCGGAGCCACTGATACGATGATGTACGAGCCATCGGACTTCGTGTCTACAAAGAAACCAAACATAACCCACATCAAGACTGCAAATGGCGAAAATGCTTTAGTAAAGGGAGGAGGAACTGTCGAAATATCTCCCAATCTGAGATTGTCAAATTGTTTATATGTTCCTTCGTTAACACACAAATTGTTATCAATAAGTCTTGTTACAAAGGAACTCAATTGCACAGTTCTAATTCATCCTCATTTTTGTATCTTAGAGGACATCAGAACTGGAAAGATAATTGGGCGTGGCACTGAACGACAAGGCTTATACTATGTGGATGAGGTGACTCAGTTAGGGACTGCGATGCTTGCTCACGGAACAAAGAGTAGAGAAGCATGGCTTTGGCATAGGAGACTAGGGCATCCTTCCGCCGGGTATCTACATCTTTTACTCCCTAAACTCTTCCCATCCAACAGTACATTAGACTGTGAAACATGTGCCTTATACAAAAGCCATAAAAACCTTTCAAACCAAGTAACATTAGGGTCAGTGAACCTTTTTCACTAATACGTTCCGATGTTTGGGGTCCAGCTGAAACGGATGGAGGTCAAAATTTTTGTTTCTTCCTATTATTTGTTGATGATTGTACCCGGATGACATGGGTATATTTTTTAAAACACAAATCTGAAGTCTTTGAAAAATTTAGACTGTTTTACACCATGGTCCAAACTCAATTCAAAACCAACATTCAGATCTTATGATCTGATAATGGTGGGGAGTACGTTAATACCTCCATGAAACAATTTATTCAAGAGAAGGGAATGATTCACTAAACCACTTGCCCAAAACACCTAGAACAGAATGGTGTAGTTGAGCGGAAAAATGGCATTTTAGTAGAAATGGCCCGAGCCCTTATGCTTGAATCCAAAGTCCCTAAATCTTTTTGGCCCGAAGCTATAAACACAGCTGTGTATCTCCTTAATCGTTTACCAACCAAAGCCCTTGACATAAAAACTCCCCTAGATACCTTATCCACATTCACCAAACTACCCCCACCTCTTACCTTACCACCTCGTGTCTTTGGGTGTACCGCTTTTCCCCATGTACCTAAAATCGAACGATCCAAACTTGATCCATGTGCCGAAAAATGTGTCTTTATTGGTTATGGGGTGAATCAGAAAGGATGCCAATGTTATAACCCATAACGACGTCGTGTGATTACCACTGTCCACTACGGCTTTCTTGAAACAGAATATTACTATCATTCCCATCTCGGTGGTCAGGGGGAGATAGAACATGAAGACTCACTGAGCTGGTTGAAGTGGATTCCATCTGCAAGCGAAGATGAGTCATCTCATACATCAACACATACTAAGCCTGTCGAAAGCCTCACCCAAGAATCATCTAGACTGGTGTTCGAGGTAAGTGACTCTCCAAACCTCGGAAATGTGCCTGAATCTGATCCAGATACCACTAACAATCAGGAAAGTCCCGAGACAATGGAACAGGTAGAGATTGTTGAGCAAAACAACGCAGTATAAGGAGAAGTCGAATCTAATGAACAACATGATGGAGGCTCTGGAACAACACCTGGAACATACATTTTACCTCTTAGAGCCAATAGAGGGGTTCCTCCAAAACGGTACTCCCCAGAAAGGGAAACCAGAAATTTAAGGTATCCTACAACCAATATGGTTGACGGGAACTTATCTAACAGTGCGAAAGCATTTGTTACCTCACTATACTCCGAAAAAATACCAAGTTCCGTAAAGGAAGCCCAGGGTAAGAAGAACTGGAAGGGAGCAATGGAAACGGAGATGCGTGCTCTTATGAAAAACAACACGTGGGAGAAGTGTGTTCTTCCTAAAGGAAAGAAAACTGTTGGATGTCGGTGGGTGTATTCAATCAAATATAAACCAGATGGTTCCATTGGAAGATACAAAGCTCGGCTCGTAGCCAAGGGTTACACTCAGACGTATGGGATCGATTACTTTAAGACATTCTCTCCGTATGCAAAAATGGACACTATCAGAGTCCTCTTCTCAGTGGCAGCCAATAAGCAGTGGCCTCTCCACCAGTTTGATGTTACAAACGCATTTCTCCATGGAGACTTAACGGAAGAGGTCTACATGGAAGCACCTCCAGGTTTTACAGAGAGTTTTAAAGAAAGGGAAGTATGTCGGTTGAAAAAGTCATTATACGGGCTAAAATAATCTCCTAGGGCATGGTTTGGAAAGTTCACTTTGGCCATGAAAGAATACGGGTATCACCAAAGTAATGTTGATCATACTCTGTTCCTCAAGAGAAGAAACGGCCTTGTAACTTGCTTGATCATATATGTAGACGACATGATTATTACCGGAAATGATGTAGAAGAAATAACACAGTTGAAAGAGAATATGTTTTCAAAATTCAAAATGAAAGATCTAGGAAATCTCAAGTATTTCCTCAGGATTGAAGTTCTCAGGTCTAAACAGGGGATCTTCATTTGCCAAAGAAAGTATGTCCTTGATCTTTTGGCGGAAACCGGGTTGATTGATTGTAAACCCGCAGATACTCCAATGGCGGTAAACCACAACCTTCACATGGAACTTAATGGGGAGCTTGCGGACAAAGAGAGGTATCAACGACTCGTGAGCAAGCTAATTTATCTCTCTCACACTCGTCCTGATATAGCGTATGTGGTTGGAGTAGTAAGTCAGTTCATGCATGTCACACCCTGACTTTTGCGGAAGCGTGTGATATGTGACTTGCTTAATATCATTGCATTCAATTATAACAAACAACTAAATGATTTAAAACCATGATGTTCATCCATTAGTACGATTCAAAATATTACAAACCACATTGTTTTAGTACCAAACCAAGACTTCGAGTTTAAAATACAAACCAACCAAATGTTTTAAGTTCCATAACGGACTTTGACAAAAGACATAAATAAAATAAGGCTTTGATTCATTTATCTTATCAAAGATAGGATACATAATTCAAACCCTTCAAAATGGGATGACATTATTCCTTGTAAACACATCTTGTAAACTTTCAACCTTCGCCAGATCCATCAATTCCCTGAAATACATGTAGTTTGAAAACATCAACAAAAGTTGAGCGAGTTCATGTGTTTGTATGTGTGCACGAATAACCTTGGAAACATTTGTAAGTATGTATTTGTAAACCGGTATGAAAGCAACTAGGAACAGATCAATTAATGATTTGCAAGGTCATTAATATATGTGCAACGGTGTAGGAAGGCTCAACCTTTTGCGTATTTCGTACCGAGACACCCGCGGACCCATGGGTGGGGCTCGCAACACCCAAATAGATCTATCACTCATGCCACTCGGTCCTTATACAAGGATTAATGGTCTCAAGTTAACGCCTACCCATTCACATGATCTAACAGTTCATTCCTTAGCTAACCATACCATTTGTAATCATTGAAACATTTGTAACATGTATTTCACCCCCGAAGTTATAAAACTGAAAACAGTTAGAAGAAAAGGGGGACATGAACTCACAATCTTGCGTATTGTAATCCGGTGTAACTCAAAGGTCCTGTCCTGAAGTCGTGCAACTACATAAACACGTGCTATGTTTTATTAGACGGCTAGGTCGTGTAACGACTCTTAGTCTTAGTTGTTATGACTTAACATTCTTTGAGTTACGTCTTGATGTACATTATATTATTCCAAAGTATATAATTATTGGTTAAAATAATAATATTTTAACTTAAATTATATTTATCAATTATTTGGAGTATTTGTTAAAATAATATACTTTAACTTATTTTGCCTTGTAATCCTTCATGAATATTTCCCCAAGGATAGGTATAATTATACTTGTATTTTGCCAAGTATTGGTGGCGTATTCCGGTGTGTATTTGTACGTACGAGAATACGTATTTTCTTGTATTAATTAAGTACTTTATACTTAATTTTTGTATTAAACTTTACTGAATATTTTTAATCAACTAAAATCACTAATTTGTATTCTTAAAATATATGTATTTTAAGAAAACTTTTATAGAAAATTATCCATAAATCTTTTTTGGCAAAAATAATTATACTTTTATCTAAATCTCAAAAATAATATACTGTCAAGATTTACTTAGAAAACATTTATAAATCCATTTTTCACCCAAAATAATATATTCTTAATTTGTTTAAGAAAATGTATATTTTCTTCAAAAATAGTATATCTTCTAATTGTTCAAGAATATATATATATATATATTTTTATTTACTCAAAAATAATATATTTTCTTCTTGATAAAATATGATACGTTTGTAATATTTGTAAAAATCATACTTTCCGTTCTTTTGGTTTCCAAAATACCGTTTAACTCGTTTGTCAAAACATATATGAATTTCAGTTCCGGAATATTTATATATTTTCCTAAATATATACTTAGTCACTTTTATTTATCAAAAATCAACCTCCAAAGTTTGTAATTTTTGTAACAAAATTATGGAAAGTTTTTATATGAAAATCATGTTCAAAATTTATTTGTAAACACTTGTTTAAAAATATTTTCTAAGTGTATAAATTCTACAAAAAGTTGCCATAGTTTCCCCTTAAAAATGGAGGTTTCCATGCTTTCAAAGCATATCATTTTCTTTTAAAATCATCATCAATCATCAACAGATCATTCAACAATTACCATGAGCCAAAATCATGCAATTTACATTACAACATGAACTTGAAGTTTTTGTAAAAACCTGTAGTAACTTAGTATGTTATTTAGTAGGTTTAGTTAGCCTTTAAAACATGGTTCTTTGTTCATAAATCCCTTTCTTGTAAAATTTAGTCTTTTACAACTTACAAGATGATTTTTCTAAAATAATTCTTTTGTATTTTTCTTGTTACAAACATGTTTCTAGCTTTGATTAAACACTTAAAACATGTTTAACTTCTTTAAAAATCATGGTCTTGTAAATCTTGCAAATAATTCTTGAGAAAATCATTTTTGAAATCATACATTTGCAAGTCTTGTAATTTTATCCATCATCATCATACACAAAAACATCTTCATTTTCAAGTTCATGTGAAACATAAAGGATGACCACTTTGATTTTTACAAGATTCATTCTCTCACTTGCTAGATCATGTGTTTAATCACAATCTAGCAAGCATCTTGTGATGATCAACACCATAATCACAAGAAATCAACAATCAAGATTCATACATACACTAAATCAACATAGATTCTTATGATTTTAAGCTTTATGTTAAAGATTATCTTCTTGTTTCTTCATGATCTTTATGTTTAACCACTTACATAATCTTTTAACCAATAAAATGAGAAACAAAATCAAGTTACAAGAGTCTTACTACTAGCACAAGGCTTGGGAAGAAATCAAAGATGAACAAGATGATGAACAAGGTGGATAAAAGCTCTAGAATGGCTCTGAGATGTTGCGTAGAGCTTTTCCTTCTTCAGTAGTTCCAGAATGGCTCTGAGATGTTGCTCGTGCTCTTCATTCATCCGTAAATAAATCAGAATATCATCGATAATACAATCACAATTTTATCGAGATATGGCTTGCATACACGATTCATCAAATCCGTAAACACTGCTTGCGCGTTAGTCAATCCGAACGGCATCACAAGGAACTCGTAGTGTCTATAACGAGTCCTGAACGCAGTCTTTGGTATGCTCTCCTCTCGAATCCACAATTGATGATAACCCGATCGAAGATCAATCTTGGAGTAGTAGCTCGATCCTTGTAGTTGGTCAAATAAATCATCAAACCTCGGTAATGGATACCGATTCTTTATAGTTAACTTATTCAGCTCCCGATAGTCCATACACATTCGAAAGCTACCATCCTTCTTCTTAACGAATAACACCGGAGCTCCCCAAGGCGAGAAGCTCGGCCTTATGAATCCTTTGTCCAATAACTCTTGTAACTGCGTGGATAACTCTTGCATCTCGGACGGCGCAAGTCGATAAGGTGCCTTAGCTACAGGCGCGGCGCCTGGAACCAAGTCAATATGGAACTCGACTTGTCGTTGCGGAGGTAATCCTGGCAAGTCTTCGGGGAAGACCTTAGGATAATCCCTCACCACTGGGATATCTTCAAGCTTCAGTTCTTCGACTTCCTTATCCACAACATGAGCTAGGAAGGCGACACATCCTTTACGTAGACACTTCTGTGTTTTCATCAATTGATAATCCGCAAGGGCGTATCATGCTTCTCTCCATGAATCACGATCGTCTTCTCATTCGCCATAGGAATGCGAATGAACTTCTCATGGAACACTATCTCCGCACGGTTACTAGACAACCAATCCATCCCGACCACGACATCAAAGCTTCCCAAGTCAACCGGTAGAAGATCGATAGAAAATTCGCGTTCTCCAAGCTCTAAAATACAACCCCTAATTACCTCATTCGCCTCTACTAACTTTCCATTAGCCAATTCTATCGAATATGGGACGTCTAACTTATTCGCAACTAAACCAAGCATATTCTTAAATTCGAGAGATACGAAGCTAAAATCGGCACCAGTATAAAATAGCACAGATGCATAACGTTGATTAATAGGGAACGTACCAGTAACCACGTTTGGATCCTGGCATGCTTCCCTAGCGCCAATGTTAAACACCCTTCCACGAGCTTGATTGTTCTTTGGGAAGTCTTTCTTGAAGTGCCCCACTTCACCGCAACCAAAACATCCTTGGTCGCGACCATTGTCATTTCTGTTTCCACCCTGATTGTTGTTGTTATTGTTTCCTCCACGATTTCTGTTGCTATCTTGGTTCCCATAACCACCACGATTCCCGTTTCCCTCAAAATTACCGTTTCCTCCCTGGTTTCTGTTTCCATAACCATTCCCACCACAGTTGCCATTACTGTTACCACCCTGATTTCCATTCCCATGCCTTGTTCCATACCAACACGTCTCCTTAGAATGCCCAATTTTCCCACACGATTCACACTTCCCATATCTGCTGTGACACCTGTGTCACCACAAGCACCAAACAAATGCCAAGTCAATGCAATATTGTGTTTCATACTTGGGATTTGTATAAATATGTGTATCTTTTGCACATATCATTTCTCGTTCAATTCCGAGCTTTAAATCGCTTTCTGGAAAGTTATACGCGCACTGGTGCGTAAACTTAATCAGTTTAGCGCGACAAACATACCGGAATAGTGAAATAGGCTTAACATACCTTAAATGACCTTTACATAACTTATAAATAAGTTTTGGAAGGTTTGGTATGGCGAAAACAAGTTTATTCGATCGCAGGGACTATTTGCGTCAAACTGCGAAACTATACCGATTCGTAAGGTAACATATAGTCCAGAACTTGATCATAAGTTAAACATACCATATATAACCTAAACATGGCTTAGAAATAAGCTTTGATGGGTTCGGTGTGCGAAAACATGCTTATATGATCTTACAGGGACTAAAAGTGTCAAAAATGGCGTAAGTTTGCATTTTCGCGCATATCTTACGTTCTGGACATATCTGGACATCCAAAATTTTTGTACACACTAAAATATTTTTATTTTAGTGATCGGCATGCAAAAATTCCATTCGTCGCTTAATTTGGATCGATTTTTGCGTTCGTTACGACTTCCGTCGTAATTAACCGAACAACGCGATTGTACGATCAAACGAACCGACATCCGAGATATTTTTGAGCATGTTTTGAGTCCCCTATACTTTAACTTCATTTTAGAGCCTTGAAATGAGGTTAACGGGGTTTAAACGCATCGAAAAAGGCTTTAAACACGTGCAGGGACCAAAACTGTAATTATTTGAAACTTGCTGAATCAGGCACATGGTAGCGTAGCACGACCATCCCCTGCCTATGCCGTCGCGCTACGCGAGCATCACATCTGGGCAGAAACATTGTTTTCAGCATCAGTTTGATAATTCAGGGACCTTTCTTGCAATTCCTTTGTGTGGTGACCAAGTTAGCACCTCTCCAAGCAAAGTATAGCTGTCAATTACACTTGTATGGCCAGATTTCTTTGCTTAATGGCTAATCAAAACACTTGTGATGATCCTATTAACTCACCACAACTATAAATAGCCATCCTAACTCCTTCATTCCTTGCTCATTCTCATTCTCTCCTCTCTACATCTGCTTGGGAGCTCTCCTAAGCTGAATTGGGACTTTGTCTTCTTTGTTGAAAAGATAGCAAGGACCCTAAGTGAGATTCTTTCATTCTTTTATTGGCTTTTTCCTTAATTTGTGCAGAAAGTCAAACGTTTGGCCAACAGTTTGACTTTCGGTTTTGACCATCAATTGGTCAAGTCAAAGTTCAATTGAACTTTGAAACGTGATTGTAATCACGATAGTTATAATCCTTCGTGATTATAGCCGCTGATTACCATGTTAACTAGTTGTAGTGTCGAGTCAAAGTTTCGGTCAAAATGCGTTTTAGCACGCATTTTGCAACGGAACTACTTTAGGGTATCAAAACGCTTTGTTTTGATACCAAATCAGTAGGTTAGACATGTTTTGACATGTTTAACTCGACACTATTAGATTAGTGCTTGTTTAGGGTCGTAAGGTAAGCGGTCTAAACAACCGCTTAGCCTTTCGAACCCGACCCATTTGGTCGATCTTTAGGATCCGACCAAGCTTAGTTAGTAATCCTAGTTGCATAGGGAATAACCACTGAGGTTATACCTTATGATCACATAGGATTGGTTAGTCGTATGCTAGTTAGCTTGTATGCCCATAGGAAATGACCAAAATGCCCTTTTGAAGCTAAAATCCGTATTTTGATTATGTGAACATATTTTTGACATATAATCTGATTTAGTAACATGTTTAGGGATAATTGGGCATGTAAGACTTGACATAGCACATAGTTAACCATCCGAACATAGTGTTACGCAAACGACGCATTATAGTGGCTTATACTACCATAATGGGTCGAAACGGGTCAAAAGCACTTAGGTAGACTTCCAAATCAGAATGCTAGCTCTATAATCATACCATATGAGTTGCAATACTCATTTGATTTATAGAACTTCATTCTATCCTATCTCCCGATTTAGGATCCGATTGTTTAACATAGTGATCCATACTAGGTGCCACTTGATTCCTTGATTTCCCGAGCTTGGTTAGGACACTTAATCAAGGATACTTGCAATCTCAAGTGAGTACATAGTCCCCTCTTTTACTGTTTTCAATTGTTTTGGGGTGAAACATATATGCCTATCTGTTATTTTCCTGATTTTAAACTATATGATTACACATGCTTAATACATATTCTTTTGACAAATTAAACAATTACCTATGGTTTAAACACTGATTTTCCAAAACTTATAAAACTAATTGTTGGATTGTACCCATTTTTATACATTCACCCAGCCGATTGGTAGTATGATATAGCGCTATAGGACTAGACACCCCATTCCTGTTGTATGGAATGTCAGAAACCAAATTTTAACCAAATAGAAATTGCCTTTGTGGTATTTCTATAGTCTCCAAAGTGTAGTTTGATACACTAAGGCTTGATTGAATACCAAATCACACTCTTTTTGTATATGTTGATATACTACAAAAGTACAGTTTGATGTACTCTCAAATGTGATCAACCGAAGTATATTTTGATATACTAAGTACAAAATCCAACATGTGTTTTAAAATACTACTTTGTTATTTACCAAAGCATAGTTTGATATGCTACTATTTACCAAAGTATAGTTTGATATACTACCAACCTTGTTATTTTAAACCAAAGTATATTTTGATATACTATCCAAAGCATAGTTTGATATGCTACTGTTTACCAAAGTATAGTTTGATATACTACCAACTTTATTATTTCATAAACTAAAGTATAATTTAATATACTACCAAAGCATAGTTGATATGCTAATTTTAAACCAAAGCATAGTTGATATGCTATTTCCAAACCGAAGTATAATTTGATATACTACCGATACTTTTATCCTTAAACCAAAGTATACTTGAGATGTACTACCAAATCTATTATTTTGATTACTAAAGTATATTTTGATATACTACCTATTAATTATTTCAAAACTAAAGTATACTTTGTTATACTATTTATACAAACTTTCCAAAATCAAAGTATATTTTGTCTATACTATAAACCCTTTTCCAAAACGACACGTTTTCAGAAACAAAACTTTTTACATTGGATTCATGGCTATTTTAAAAACATAAAACTTTTTCCTCCATTATCCAAAGCCATGAATCTAATACATAAAATCCTATGTTACTCACAGGCATTTTTATGCTGACGTACCTATTTTCATATATGTTTCAGGTACTGCTATGTGATGATTGTTGATGCATGCTACACATAGGACGGACTCGTGCCTTAGTGACTATAAAACTGAGAAACAATTATTTGTATTTATCCGAATTGTACAAAATCAATGAGTTCAATAATTCAATAAAACAAAACTATTTGATCCATGGTTGTGAAACAATGATTCTGTTACAACACTCCCCGACGTTTCCGCCACGATTTGTTGTTTTACGTGGTCGGGGTGTGACATCTGCACCGACCAGCATGATGAAATTGGCAGATGTCGCACTTTAGTAGGGTACCCATGTACCCTTTTCCCTTGTTTTCAGCATTTGCAGCGCCAGTCTGTGCCTCAGCTGGCTGATTAGTGTCTCTTCGCTTGTTGGCATTGTTGTTGTTCGCTCGGGTGCCCTTCTTGAAATTAGTAAACTTCCTTTTGTTATCCCTTGATGACTCCACATGAGTCTCCTTTTTAATTTCAGAAGTCGAAAACTTTCCCAAACGAACTGCCTCCTCAGTAAGCGCCACACTTAGGTCAATAGCCTCAGAAATAGTTAGAGGCTTGGAGGCTGTCACCATGCTTAGAATCTGAGGTGCCAATCCCCAGATAAGCCGCTCAATCCTTTTAAACTCTGGCTCCACCAGATAAGGAACAACCCTGGACAGATCATGGAATCGCTGAATATACTCTGCTACTTTCGGACCATCCATTTTGAGGTTCCAGAATTCTGTCTCAAGCTTCTGAATCTCCGCTCGCGAGCAATACTTTTTGCGCATTAACTCCTTCAGTTCGTCCCATGTTAATGCGTATGTAGCAGCTTCATCCAATGTCTGCACCTGGAGGTTCCACCACGAAAGCGCTCCGTCTAGAAACAACCCAGAAATATACATGACTCTTTGCTCTGGAGCTCATTTGCTCATCCTTAATACAGAATCAGTTTTCTCCACCTAGCGCACGAAAGCGACAGCACCCCCGGTGCCATCGAAGTTAAGCGGCCTGCAGTCCAAGAATTGTTTGTAGGTACAGCCTGTAACACAAGCAACACAATTCACTGTAAGCATTGACAAAGCACAATTGGAAATGTCCAAATGAGTTGTAATGTGTCTTAGGTGACTAAACATTACTGATTGGAGGGTTATTTCCAGAGGAACCACCGCCATGTTCGGAGCAGTTGGCCTCGTGCTGGGCTATAGCTTGTGAGATGCGCTTTTGCAGTTCTGCCTCAGTCCTTGGCAGTGCATTGTCGTTATTGGTGTCTCTTCGAGGCAGCATTGTTCCTCTAGTAAGAAGATCGGATAGGTCAGGCCTTACTTGTTAAATAAATAAATAATTGTCTAGGAGTCATATATACATACATACATATATATATATATATATATATATATATATATATATAACATAGCAATCATCATAGCAGCAACCACACAATAACATAACCACAGCATGAACATGTAAACCAACAATGTAGTTAATGAGAACACGACTATTGAGCTTTCATTAATGACCAACCACAAGTTACATTGTTTTTCAAAGTGTATCATATCAAAAGAGACATAGGGTCACAATTGTTTTTCAAAGTGTATCATATCAAAAGAGACATAGGGTCACACTACCCCTGTCAGATAAGTCTGCCAATGTACAAAAGTAATAATCAAAATATGGTCTTCATATCTTCATAATCTCGGCTCAATTGTAGCGTTCTCACCAAAAGTAGTGTACGTGCGTAAGACCAAAACCTACGTTGCTGATGGCGGAGGAGGAGGAGGGAAGAAAAGCAAACTGCAGACATGGGCGAGCTCCTCCTCGAGCTCATAAACGAGGTGAAGCAAAAAGCTAATCTGCTGCTCGACGGTGAGAAAGCGGGCATCAAAACCCGGAATAGGTGCGGGAGCAGCAGGTGGAGGTACAAATGGAGCTGATGATGATGAGTGTGGAGGGAAAGAAGCAGGATGGAAGGGACAGGGTGATCGTCTAACACCCTCACCGAACTACAACTCGAGAACTCTACGACTCAAGATCTCGAACTGCCACTGAAGCGACAAAAGTAGCTCATCATGGGTATAGCCAGCGTGATGCGAGGAATGGTAAGGGTCAGAGATAGGCATATAGTATGGTTGAAACCGCCTGAAAGGCTCATCCAATGAAGCTGGTGTAATCGGTGAAAAATGTGAGGATATGAGGGAAATCTGCTAAAAGAAACGGATCAAAACTCGGGGGCTGTCCCAAGGTACCTTTCCCTGGACGGGGTGTAGGTATCTCCTGTAGAAATACGATCGGAAGGTCAGTACGATGAGCATCAGACATAACAGGAGGTAGGGGAGCAACACTGACAGGTGGGGGCTGTGGTATATAGGGATCAACAAGTGGGAGATCAAATGGTGCAGAAACCGGCTCTGGGATAAGAGGTGCAATATCGGGCACGCCAAACGGAACAGGGTCTGGATCAGGAATATGCTCTGGGGCGTGAGGGGGTGTAGGGACTCAAACAGGAGATGACGGTGCAGCAGACATCGCATCATCGTCATCAAGGTCAGTAGCGTAGAGCTACAGTCTTGCAGCCTGCAGGGCCGACGAAGTCACAGACTTAAAGGAGTCTGCAACTGAGTGCATGCTAGAGTCAAAAGATATCTCAATGACGGGTATGAAAGGAGGGGGTACATCCAGTATAGCAACATCGTCAACCTCCCCATCACCTTGCGCATCTGCTAGGGGACCATCCAAAAACAAATTGACATCATCGTTAAAAAGATCATCGAAGGGCCAATCCTCAGGGGGAATGACCACTAATGGAATAGCGTCGAGGATAGGTGCAACAATATGCTCACCATCGGGGTGACCGATAATGAGGTGGTCATGGATAGGAGCAAGGAAATCAAAAAGATCCTCAACAGGAATGCCATCAGCTATAGGTGCATCATCTCCAAAGTCCAGGAGAGCGAAGTGCTGAAAATCATCGTCGTCATCAGATAACATCTCTGGGTCGCTGTCGGTGTCCGAAGTCAAAACCTCTGGTATAGGCGCCACCTCGTCGTCAGAGATGATCGCCATCGGATCATTCTCCTCTGATAGACAGCTCTCGGATGAGGACATGTGTACCTGCAACATTACAATTATGACATGTGCACGTACGTTAACCACTAACACTCGGTGTATGTAAACAAAGACGAGTATCACTTAATCATGTATTCGCGTTACTCCTACGTGAGATCTTTCTAACTTAACAAGTCTATCCCATGCAACCTAGACCATTTGGCCAATGGTCCTTGCTCGTGTTTCTTTGTCTTTCCTTTGTAAAATGTTTGTTCCATGGATCTTGGCGTTTTGTAAATGCAATGAAAAATATTTTGTGAAAATGTTTTCGTGAGAGAGCCCTAGTGATTGTAGTCTAGACTCGAGAAGGAATCCTAGTTCGCTATAATCGAAGCTCTGATACCAAACTGTCACACCCTGACTTTTGCGGAACCGTGTGATGTGTGACTTGCTTAATATCTTTGCATTCAATTATAACAAACAACTATATGATTTAAAACCATGATGTTCATCCATTAATACGATTCAAAATATTACAAACCACATTGTTTTAGTACCAAACCAAGACTTCGAGTTTAAAATACAAACCAACCAAATGTTTTAAGTTCCATAACAGACTTTGACAAAAGACATAAATAAAACAAGGTTTTGATTCATGTATCTTATCAAAGATGGGATAAACAATTCAAACCCTTCAAAATACGATGACATCCTTCCTTGTAAACACATCTTGTAAACTTTCAACCTTCGCCAGATCCATCAATTCCATGAAATACATATAGTTTGAAAACATCAACAAAAGTTGAGCGAGTTCATGTGTTTGTATGTGTGCACGAATAACCTTGGAAACATTTGTAAGTTTGTATTTGTAAACCGGTATGAAAGCAACTAGGAACAGATCAATTAATGATTTGCAAAGTCATTAATATGTGTGCAACGGTGTAGGAAGTCTCAACCCTTTGCGTATTTCGTACCGGGCCACCCGGCTGGAACGACATAGTCACCACATGCAGCCAACTCGCGGACCCATGGGTGGGGCTCGCAACACCCAAATAGATCTATCACTCATGCCCCTCGGTCCTTATACAAGGATTAATGGTCTCAAGTTAACGTCTACCCATTCACATGATCTAACAGTTCATTCCTTAGCTAACCATACCATTTATAATCATTGAAACATTGTAACATTTATTTCACCCCCGAATTTATAAAACTGAAAACAATTAGAAGAAAAGGGGGGCATGGACTCACAATCTTGCGTCTTGTAATCCGGTGTAACTCAAAGGTCCTGTCCTGAAGTCGTGCAACTACTACACACGTGCTATGCTTTATTAGACGGTTAGGTCGTGTAACGACTCTTAGTCTTAGTTGTTATGACTTAACATTCTTTGAGTTACGTCTTGATGTACATTATATTATTCCAAAGTATATAATTATTGGTTAAAATAATAATATTTTAACTTGAATTATATTTATCAATTATTTGGAATATTTGTTAAAATAATATATTTTAACTTATTTTGCCTTGTAATCCTTCATGAATATTTCCCCAAGGATGGGTATAATTATACTTGTATTTTGCCAAGTATTGGTGGCGTATTCAGGTGTGTATTTGTACATACGAGAATACGTATTTTCTTGTATTTATTAAGTATTTTATACTTAATTTTTGTATTAAACTTTCCAGAATATTTTTAATCAACTAAAATCACCAATTTGTCTTCTTATAATATATGTATTTTAAGAAAACTTTTATAGAAATCCATAAATCTTTCTTGGCAAAAATAATTATTCTTTTATCTAAATCTCAAACATAATATATTTTCAACATTTACTTAGAAAACATTTATAAATCCATTTTTCACCCAAAATAATATATTCTTAATTTGTTTAAGAAAATGTATATTTTCTTCAAAAATAGTATATCTTCTAATTGTTCAAGAATATATATATATATATATTCTTTACTCAAAAATAATATATTTTCTTCTTGATAAAATATGATACATTTGTAATATTTGTAAAAGTCATACTTTCCGTTCTTTTGGTTTCCAAAATACCGTTTAACTCGTTTGTCAAAACATATATGAATTTCAGTTCCAGAATATTTATATATAGTCCATAGTCCTTGTTCGGTTTGTCCAATATTTGGGTATAAATTATATATTCATTTTCTTGGAATTCTTGGTAATATTTTGTATTATAATTTTGATTTTTTGGTGAATTATATTATTTTCAAGTGCTAGAATAATATAACTAATACACATAATATACAAATAATCACACAAATTGTGACACCTAAATATATACTTGGTCACTTTTATTTATCAAAAATCAACCTCCAAAGTTTGTAATTTTTGTGACAAAATTATGGCAAGTTTTTATATGAAAATCATGTTCAAAATTTATTGGTAAACACTTGTTTAAAAATATTTTTCTAAGTGTTTAAATTCTACAAAAAATTTGCCATAGTTCCCCTTAAAAATGAAGGTTTCCATGCTTTCAAAGCATATCATTTTCTTTTAAAATCATCATCAATCATCAACAAATCATTCAACACTTACCATGAGCCAAAATCATGCAATTTACACTATAACACGAACTTGAAGTTTTTGTAAAAACTTGTAGTAACTTAGTATGTTATTTAGTAGGTTTAGTTACCCTTTAAAACATGGTTCTTTGTTCATAAATCCCTTTCTTATAAAATTTAGTCTTTTACAACTTACAAGATGATTTTTCTAAAAATAATTCTTTTGTATTTTTCTTGTTACAAACATGTTTCTAGCTTTGATTAAACACTTAAAACATGTTTAACTTCTTTAAAAATCATGGTCTTGTAAATCTTGCAAATAACTTTAGTTTCTTGAGAAAATCATTTTTGAAATCATCCATTTACAAGTCTTGTAACATGTATCCATCATCATCATACACAAAAACATCTTCATTTTCAAGTTCATGTGAAACATAAAGGATGATCACTTTGATTTTCACAAGATTCATCCTCTCACTTGCTAGATCATGTGTTTAATCACAATCTTACAAGCTTCTTGTGATGATCAACACCATAATCACAAGAAATCAACAATCAAGATTCATACATACACTAAATCAACATAGATTCTTATGATTTTAAGCTTTATGTTAAAGATTATTTTCTTGTTTCTTCATGATCTTTATGTTTAACCACTTACATAATCTTTTAACCAACAAAATGAGAAGCAAAATCAAGTTACAAGAGTCTTACTACTAGCACAAGGCTAGGGAAGAAATCAAAGATGAACAAGATGATGAACAAGGTGGATAAAAGCTCTAGAGAATGGTCCTTCAAGCTCCAATGCCTCCTAGCTTCTTAATCTTGCTTCTTACACCTTAGAATCACCTTGGAATGCAAGAGATTGAAGTGAAAGTGGTGGTGATGTGGGTGGTGGTTCACGGCCGAGAGCAAGGGGAGAGGGAGAGGAGAGTTGAAGTTTGATGTTTGTGAAATGAATTATGTGAAGTCACTTGTGGGTTTAAAACAAAGATCCTCCAACATTTTATAAACTCTTGGATATTATGTTTCAAAAGTTACAAACAAATTATATAAACAATTCAACAAAATCCATGGGTGGGTCCACTCATGGTGACCATTGCCAAGGAGGGGGGGGTATGGTTGAAGTGTAATGGCTAGTTAAACAAGTTAGGTTAGTTTCTAAGTATATAGTTTAGTGTTTATATGTGTTATGTAATTATAAGAAGTATTAGGATGTTCGGTGACCATAACTAGCTCGGAAATGATAAAACAGTGCTTCTAGTGAGAATTTGGTGTTTCGGGTAGTGTCCGGTTGTTCGGTTGGTTACCGGTTCGTTAAGATGCTAAATTACACAGTTTAGTGTCTTTATGAGCCCTTTTGTGACAGTTTTGATTCCCGACACCTAGGAAGGTATTCTGGACCATTAAACCATAATTCTGCATGCACTTGTATGTATATGACAATAATCAGAAAGCATTCATGTCATTAATTCAAATCAAGCAGTCATTAAAGCCCAAATTACTGTTTAACATGTATGGAATTACATGGAAAATTGACAGTTGTCAGAATGCACCAACCACAAGGGGCCCACATGGAAGCTGCTCAGAGAATTTTAAGGTATCTCAAGGGGACCATAGGCCATGGAGTGTTATTCAGAACAAATGGACATCTGAAGGTTGAGCTCTACACTGATGCAGACTGGGCAGGAGATAAGGGAAAACGAAGGTCAACATCAGGGTACTTCTCCTTGGTTGGAGGAAACCATGTTACCTGAAGAAGTAAGAAACAGAAGGTGGTTGCTCTGTCGAGTGCAGAAGCGGAATTTAGAGGTATAGCTCGAGGGTTAAGCGAAGTTCTTTGGATCAGAAAGCTACTAGAAGACATTGGTTTTTTTCAAAAGGAACCCAGTAAAGTTATGTGTGACAATACGGCTGCAATATGAATCTCAGAAAACCCAGTACAACATGATCGAACAAAACACGTGGAGGTAGACCGACATTTCATCAAAGAGAAACTGGAGGAAAGAATCATAGAGCTCCCATATGTATCGTCAAAAGATCAACTCGCAGATATTCTTACAAAGGCCGTCAACCGAAATGCTTTTAGTAGTTGCTTGAGCAAGTTAAGTATTGGTGACCCCACTACTCAACTTGAGGGGGAGTGTCGGAAAGAAGAGAATAATTCAAGAATATTATGAGGATTTTCAGCCCAATCACAACTTTTTTACAGCCCAGACTCCAGCTCAGCTATTTATTGCCTTTCCTTTCATTCCTGTTTTCAGTTTACTATAAATTGGGCATATGTATGTGTATTCAAGCATGAACTCAATAATCAAAAACATCATTTTTATCTCTATACCTGATGATAAGTGTATCAGTATATATAATAGAATGAAAGGGCAATAATATGGAATTATATGGAGCTTACTGAGAAACCAGTTACGGTATAGGAGGTATTCTCCTATTGTAAGTTGAAAAGCAGAGAGGTCTCCACCAATGATGTGATTCCATGACTTGTAATAACTCAACACATCTTCTTCTTCATCATCATATACAGCACCAACCCCATACTCCGTTTTACACTCCATTCTACTGCCACACTCTATAATAATGATATCGCCAGCTTTCATCTCATTTGGCCCAAACATCCAATGGCTTAACCAACTAATGCAGTCCACAGATACCCAGGCGTGTCCACTATAATGATTATAAATCCAGGTTTGCTTTTTTGTAATATTACTAATTTTGATCGTTGGCATGGGAAAACATGTAAATAGAGGCCAATTCACACAACAGAAATTCAATCCTCGAAGCTTCTTAGGAGATGATGGGATGGTAAATGATATTGATGGGCCCCAACTTCTACACCTAATCCACTCCGGCATCCCTTTCAACCAATTAATGGTGCTAAATATTCCAAATTCGTAGTACATCTGCCAAGTAAATGCAACATTAATCACCTTTCATAAAATACACATGTACACACAAAAGAGACAATTAAATAGAGGATACCTGGATGTCATGAGTTTCCAGGTGTCCTTTAATAAAGTCTGGCTTTTTCCAGCCCAAACTATGTAATAACTTTTCCTCAACATCTGCCATTGGTTGAATTTTGATTATGCCTTCAATTTCAACCGACGAATGTGATGCCGCCCAATCAGGAATTCCTCCTAATTTGAGTGGAGGAAGTTCTGGATCAAATTTAATTTTCCTAATCGCATATTGATCATTTGTGAACATGGAGAATTCTCTTAGGGTACGTGGAAGATGCTCAACTGATATCACATCATAGCAGTGGTCAATACTAAGTTTCTGAATCCTAGGAAGGGTTCCCACACAAATGGGCAGTGACACAATTGGATTTTCATTTAAACATAATTCCTCTAACATGGCTAGACAACTCAAGTCCATGGGAAAGGATTCGTTTGACAAATTATTGTTTGCAAGTGACAAAATTCTCAATGAGCTTGGTAAAAAAGTCATAAAGAACTTGAAATCACTTGGCATAGCCCCCCTTATAATGGCTGATGAAGAGGTTTGAGAGCTTATGCTAAGATCTGATGAATCCATAATGGCAGATTCAGATAAATTACAACCATTTAGCGATAGTGTTTTAACCTTCTTTAACTTGCCTAGGGATATTGGAAGCTTTTTAAGCTTGTAGCAGTAACTCAGATCAATGTGGACAAGTTCAACACATTCCTCGACTGATTCACACACCTCCATCAAACTTATGCACCATCTAACTATTAACTTCTCAAGTGCAGGTAGTTCAAAAAAACCACCAACACTATGAAGCTGTTCACAGAAACTCAGATTTAGAATCTTCAATGATCCAAGCAATGGTTCTTCTTTTGAGCATGATCCAACCAACTGGTGAAACAGAGATAAGTTAAAATAAGTAAAACATGCATTTACTCAATATGAAAGAATAATAAGAGCTATCTTGTGTGGCGATTCTAGTGTCTGTGTTTGATTTTATACCTAAGACCTGAGTGTGAATCTGAATCAGTTGATTGTGATTACGTGAAAGCCTAGGCAATTCTTGGGTTAAAATACTACATTGTAATAGCTCTATCATCACCATTCAAAGTTTATCCAAGCGGATTATTGATTATTCAGAATCTCGTATACAAATATCTAAAATCTTACCTTTTGCTTCTTTGCAGGTGGTTGTGGGTCACTGTATGACATGTCAAAAGATTCAATATTGCTGTAAGACATGTCAAGAACAACCAAATTCTCCATTGGTAGGTCTAAATGAAAAGACTTTGAAGGGAACCCGTGCATACACAACCATCGTAACTCCTCCGGAAAATTGTGGAGACACTCATTTAATTGAACATAATGGAGTTGTAGTAGCTTTAGATTATCCATCTGACTAAATGACTCTGTTTTCAGCTCAAATGATCCACGCAACTTCTTTTTGTCAAGCATCCTCATGTCAAGGGCAAGGCCTAGAATATTTTGGGTTCCCTACAAAGAAAAGGAATACAAACATTAATATATAAAGGTTATATACATGTATATTGACAATAATAATACTTAGAACATGCATTACTACTATAATATAAATGGCCTCTTACTTTTTTTCGTTTCAACACATCGAATGACTCCGCGTGACACCATAACCGACTACGCTCCCCTGGCTTGTTCGGTGATTCTTGAAGGACTAAATCTCTTCCCATCTCTTGAATCAATGAATGCATCGTCAATTTGTTATTCCATCCCATACGAAGAAAGCATTTGTCCATGAGATTTTCAATCCCAGATGTTGTGTTTATACCACATGTCTCTAATATTGTTTTAGTCAATTCTCTATCTTCTCCAACAAAGAAACAAGCAATATACTTAAACAATTCTTTATCATTTTCACACATCAAAGATTCAAAGCTCATATGCAATGCCTTTTTTACCTTTTCTATACCAGAAAGAGGTTCTTTCTTTAGCTCTTTTATGCGCTCTTCCCAATATGCTACATCTCGCTTATGTAGAGACCCACCCAGAACTTCTAGAGCCAATGGATGTCCATCACAATATTTCGCAAGCTCTATTGAGACATCTTTATAACCTTCTTTGGGCGTATGGCTCTGGAATGCATGAATGCATAAAAACTTTAGTGATTCATACTTATTTAAGCCATCAAGTAAGACCTGAGTATGCTTGGGATGAACTTGTGTCTTGAATAAGTCACACCTTTCTGTTAAAGATGTATCCTTGGTTGTAATAATGATTTTGCTTCCTGGATGTAAACCTTTTTTTCCAAGTAAAGCGTTTAGCTGGTCAAGACTACCAATGTCATCAACACTATAAACACCTTTTTACGAGATAACACATCCTCAATTTTAGAGCTGTACTCGTTGACATCATTAACATGTAAGTCGAGTTTTTTTGAAATGTCTCCGTGAAGTTGCTTTTGTAAATCAAGCAATCCATTATGGCTTTCTTCACATCTTGTATTGATATCTTCGATAAAGCTGCTTTTCTGGAATTTACTAAAGTGCAACATGAAAACATACTTAGCCAAAGATGTTTTTCCAATCCCACTGATGCCTACAATTGTAAGAATGTCGACGCTATGAGAAGATCCATCTGTCAACCACGAAGTAATGAATTCAATGTCATGGTTCCTCCCCGTAAGGGATGGTAGAGTATTACTTAAGGGTCCACCTAATCTACGATGGATGTCCATAACAACTTCTTCAATCAGCTTTGTCTCCTTCCTGAGAATTGATCATTAAATGAAAAATATGAAATAGCGTTCTTAAAAATAGACTACCTGATCCAAAGATATAACAATTTGAAGATCGAAACCAAATGTGGCATATTTAGTTTAGCCTATCCTTTGCGTCGCTCTTTTTAATCAACTTGTTTATGTGAGTTCCTCTGGTTTTACTAATTTATTTATGGTAACGTTACTTGTTGCTATTTATCTAATTAATGAATGAATAATCCGGGATTATACAGATTGATGTGATCAATAAAATAATATATTGAGTTTTTATATCATGTGAAAGATCAAATAGGAAGTTTATTTTGGCTGTGTAGGAAGCAATAGGATTAGGACATGTGGCAACATTTAAAATAAAGAAAAAAGGTATTTTAGTCAATCCAACCCTTTCTTCTTCCTTTTTCAAAACCTAGTAACTTCAAAACCCACCATTTTCAAAACCCACCATCTTCAACCATTTCTTCACTTTCTATCTCAATAATCACAACATTATAGTGCGATTTTCAACACCAATCAATGATTCAAACACCCGATCAACGTGTTCTTCAGCTTTTTTGAAGAAAACCCAGTTTAATTTCATACAAAATCTCGTTTTTTTCCGGCGATTTGAAAGATAATCACTCGATCCGTTCGATTCGAGGGCTGATAAGTGTTTCAATCATTCAAAATTCGTCAATTGTTGAAGAAATCACTTCGATCCATGTAAGAAATTCTTTAATTTCATTTTTACGATCTGGGTTTTTGATTTAGTCATTGCGTTTTACGATCTTGGCGGGGTCCGGGGGCAGCGCCCCTGGTAGCGGGGTCCAAGGGGCAGAGCCCCTGGCTGGGGTTGAGCTGCATTGGTTTAGACAGTTCACAGCACAGAAATTTTTTTTTTCAAATAAATTGCTGTAATAAAAATGCATCAGAAAAATTAATTTTCTGCTGCATTGGTTTAGACAGTTCACAGCACAGACAATTCACAGAACAGTTCTGCATTGGCCATTGCGTTTTAGAAAAACACATTCTTGAAGTGTTTTTGGTGCATTGCGTTTTAGGTAAAACACTTTTTAGGTGTTTTCAGTCCATTGTTTTTTACATAAAACACTTTTCTTTTGTTTTTTAGGCAATTGCGTTTTAGAATGAGTCATTTTTATGTGTTTTCTGGCCATTGCGTTTTACAAATAAGACATTTTTTTGTGTTTTTTGTGTATTGCGTGTAAAACACTTTTTATGTGTTTTCATTCCATTGCGTTTTAGAAAACAGACATTTTAAGTGTTTTCTGGCTATTGCCTTTTAGAAATAAGACATTTGTATGTGTTTTTGGTGAATTGCGTTTTAGGTAAAACACATTTTTATGTGTTTTTAGTCCATTGCGTTTTAGGAAGTAAATTTTCTTTTGAGTTTTTAGGC
The DNA here is from genome assembly GCF_002127325.2 of Helianthus annuus. Lineage (NCBI taxonomy): Eukaryota > Viridiplantae > Streptophyta > Magnoliopsida > Asterales > Asteraceae > Helianthus > Helianthus annuus. The sequence goes on along the minus strand of NC_035433.2, from coordinate 115,450,339 downwards.
TATTGCATTTTAGAAATAAGACATTTCTTTGTGTTTTCTGGCCATTGCGTTTTACAAATAAGTCACTTCTTTGTGTTTTTGGTGCATTGCTTTTTAGAAAAATGTCATTTTTTAGGGTTTTTTTTTTCATTGCGTTTTACGTAACTGGGGTTTTTTTTTTCATTGCGTTTTACGCAACTGGGTTTTAAATTTTTTTTTTTAAATATAGCAATAGTATACTCGTTTTAAAGATAACAAACGCTTGTTTTTTGGTGCAATTTTTATAAAAAAATAATGTTGTATGAAAGAGTTATTAACGTTTAAAAAATGGGGGGGGGGGGGGAGAATTGGAGGAGAGAGAAACTATTGGCTTGGATTGACTAGAATGCCCCTAAAAATGGATGGTCAAGATCACTTCCTAGCCTTGCTAGCCAAATAAACTTCCTATCGTATCTTCACCCTTTATATCATCACATTTTCTTACAATATATAAGAATAATTATGGTTAATCATGAATTAATGCATCCATTGGGAGTAGCCCAATGGTGTTGGTGAGTTAGATAAGGTGTAGAATAGGTGGAGGTCATGGGTTCAATTCCCATGACAAGCAAGTTTAGCCATTCAAAAAAAAAAAAAAAAATAAATTAATGCCTCTAACTAACTTCATATACGAATTTGAATAAAAAACTTAGAAAAAAAAACATTTTTTAAAAAAGTTAGAAAAAAACATTTTTCATAGACAAAAATTACTACATTTGAGAATTAATAGAAGTCTCGCGAACTTATTCACATAACATTTCCTGCTATTTAAATTTAAATAAAACCGTACAAAACATATCATTTTTAAATAAGCTTTCACGACTCGATCAATTGGGTTTTATTTTACCCTAACCATATGTAGGGGAGTCTTTCGAGAAAAAAATATTAATGTGAGAAAAGAGAAAACAAATGACATTGTGTAGATAAGAGGAAACAAGATTCAAATGCGTACACAAAATTTTTGGAGCTGTTAAGAGATCTGAAAACAAGAATAAAACAATGGAGGGCTGATTGTATCATCAAAGAGGGAGCTGATTTAAAGATGGCGTCGGATGTGGTTAGGCATCTGGATATGCTGGCTCAGACAAGATTGTTAAACAGGGATGAAGTATCTAAACGAGTTGCTGCCAAATGTTGAATAAAAACCTTAGAAAAGTAGAAAGTGCTGAACCTAAAACAGAAGGCGAGAATTAAGTGGGCAAAACTTGGAGATGAAAATTCCAAGTTTTTCCATAATTATGTCAACATCAACATCAGGAAGGCTCAGAGCAGGATTACCTCGATTCAGGTTGACAGGATTGTGATGAAGGATCCTGTTGTGATTAAGAAGAAGTTTAACTCAGCTTTTAAAAAACAATTTAGAGAACCATCGAAGAAGCGACCAATAATGGATAAAGATGGATTTTCAAGGCTTTTGGATGTACAAGCAGGATCGTTGGTTACCAATTTTTCTAAAGAAGAAATCAAACAAGCTGTGTGGGAATGTGGGGCAGGGCCCAAACGGGTGCCCTTTCAAATTTATAAGAAAGTGTTGGGAGTACTTCGAACCAATAGTGGGAGAAGTGTTTCAACAGTTTCATTCTAAACCAATAATCCCTATTGGTTGTAATTCATCTTTTATCACACTTATTCCTAAAATTCGAGACCCGAATGGAATAAAAGAATTAGACCAATCTCTCTGATTGGATCGCTATACAAGATGATTGCAAAGGTTTTGACAAGTCGGTTGAAGCGTGTGGTATCTTCTTTGGTGGCTCCGGTGCAAACCGCGTTCATCGAAGGAAGATCCATCCTAGATGGCCCTTTAATAGTTAGCGAGGTCATATCTTTGGCGAAGAGCACAAAAAAGGAGGTGATGATTTTTAAGGTGGACTTCGAAAAGGCCTATGACTCGGTCAATTGGTCGTTTTTATTATCCACTAAAAAGGCTATGGGGTTTCCGGTTAAATGGAGACAGTGGGTGGAAGCTTGTTTGAAGTCTAGTAGGGCGTCGGTACTCGTAAATGGATCTCCAACCTAGGAGTTTCATATGACTAGAGGGCTTCGCCAAGGAGACCCTATATCCAAGTTCCTTTTCATCTTGGTTATGGAAGCAGTAGATGTCATTATGAGGAGAGCGCTGAATGGAGGTGTTTTTCAAGGTGTAAAATTACCGAATGGGCCAGCTATTTCACACCTTTGTTATGCGGACGATATTTTTTTAGGGGAGTGGTCGGAAACAAATATAAAGAACCTCAACCGGATACTTAGGGGTTTCTATCTTTGTTCGGGTCTTAAGATCAATTTGCCAAAAGCAATATCTATGGGGTTGGGTGGAAAGTAAGAAGGTGGTCGCCATGGCCCAAAAAATTAACTAAATTAACTGTAGAATGGGTATATTGCCTTTTACTTTTCTTGGAATTTCCGTCGGAGCTAACATGAAAAGGGTTAAAAATTGGAAGCTCGTTATCGATAAGTTTAACGCTAAACTTTCAGGATGGAAAGCCAAATGCCTATTGTTCGCCGGAAGGGTGACTTTGGCTAAAGCGGTTCTTGGCGCGCTTTGCCAAATTACTACTTGTCCCTTTTTAAGGCTCCGGTCAAAGTGATTAACACCCTCGAAAGTATTAGAAGAGGTTCGTTTGGGGAGATAAAGGTGGGAAAGGAAGAATCCGGTGGATAGCATGGGAGAAAGTGATTAATTCTAAAGTTTATGGGGGAACTGGCATGGGTGATATCCAGGGTGTGAATCTGGGCCTTCTCGTTAAATGGTGGTGAAAGTTTAAAGATTCCAAATCGGCTCTTTGGACCAAAGTAATTTCTGCAATGCATGGTAATGGAAGAACGTTTAAAAGCTTCCCGGTCAAAGCTTCGTGTCTAGGTGTTTGAAAAGATATTATGGTCGTGGAAAAGGAGTTTAAGAGCTACAATATACGGATAAATGAACACCTCAAACCGGTAATAGGGGATGGTAAAGGTGTGTTTTTTTGGCTAGATAATTGGCTGGATTGTGGTCCCCTACAGGAAGCGTATCCAGACATTTTTAAATTGGCCAAAGATAAAGGCATTAAAGTGGATCAGTGCTACAACAAAGTGGGGGATATATACTTATGGGCATGGGAATGGACTAAAGACCCACAACAACAATACGAATGGGATCAGTTGGGCCGTCTGATGGTCTGCTGAACGGGGTAAGGCCGTAGAAAGGGCCTGATAAATGGATCTGAGCTGGGTGCGAAGGAGGAAGTTTCTAAGTTTGGTTTGTGAGAGAGCAGTTAGCGAAGGTCATGAATGAAAATGGGCAACGAGTGGTTCATCGCTGGAATAAATGGATACCTTCTAACGTGTCGGATTTCGGATGGAAAGTTTCACATGGCAGAAATCCATCTAAAGATGCGTTAAGAGCTCGAGGTATTAATTTACCTAGTATTGTGTGCAGCAGATGCGGTATCGGGACGGAATCTATGAACCACATTCTGTTCCGGTGTCAGCTTTCGAAATGGATATGGTGGCAAGTCTTGGTTTGGTTGAAATTGCCTTTATCTTTCATGCCGTCTTCCTTTCACGAATTGGTCTTGGTTGTGGAGAATGCGATAGGATCAAAGATGTGGAAGAAACTTATTGAAGCTATCGTACTCGTCACTATGTGGGGGATTTGGAAAGCTAGGAATGAAATAGAGTTCAACAAACGACACACGTCGATTAACAGGACGATGGAGCAAATAAAGGAACATCGGGTTGTAATTCCGGGTTTTTCAGCAGCTTCAAGCTGGCCGGCTTTTCTATATTTTTATATAGATGATCCGCCGTTCAAAAAAAACATAATGCTAACACACTAATTATTTCATAACTGCTTACACTAAATATTTCTTAATTAAAACCTATATAAAGAAGTAACTTTTTCATGCATATAGAGTTGTAACATGTGCTTTGAGGATTTTTCAAAAAAAAAAAAACTTGATTTTTTAGTTTTAACCCAAAGGTTTTACCTTTTGTAATTTTAACCCTATAAAATTTGTTTTTTTAGCTTTAACTCAAAACTTTTCATTATTTGCAATTTAACTTCACAACTTTTGTCAATTATACTTCTCGTCTTTGGTTTAACGTTTTTACGTTTCGTTACGTATAGTTCTAAATTTTTCGAGTTCATAGGACGCAACGTACGGGTGTGGTTCAACTTTTATGCTTTGTTTCAAATTTTGAAAGTTAACATGGCGCAACGTGCATATGTGGTTCAACGTTTTTACCTCTATTTTTTCATGTTTGACAGGTTCGTCGCAACACGCAGATCCTAGGTCGACTCAGTGTTGGTGGTCGATCACGGTTGTGTGACATTAATACTATTTGAAGCCGTTTTACGCCCCGCCGCAAAGCGGGTTGTGCTTTGGGGGTTTTCTAAAGAAAAAATGGTTATGCATATGGTTGTCGTAACCTTGGCTTTAGAGGTTTTCCAAAAAAAAATTGATTTTTTTTTTACTTTTCACCCAAAAGTATTTCATAAATTACTTTTAACCCAAAACTATTTGTTTTTTTTTTCTTTTTTTGCTTTTAACCCAAAACTTTTTATCTTTTGCAATCTATCCTCATAACTTTTTTTACTTTCAACTTTGATCCTTTATAGTTTTCATTTTCCGCAAATTTTCCGCTTTATGCTTGGTTCTAAATTTTGTGACTTAACACATCGCAACGTGCGTCTTTGGTTTAACTTTTTTTACGTTTCGTTCTAAATTTTGCGAGTTAACACGACGCAACGTGCGTGTATGGGTGAACGTTTTTACATCGTCTTTTTTTTTTTTCGTTTGACAGGTTTAACATAACGTGCGGGTCTTAAGTCAACTTAGTTATAAGTAAAGAATCTCCGCCGCATTGCGGCGGGTCTCAATTCTAGTTTAATTAATTAGTCAAAAAAACTTTATCATACACATATTCATATTTATGCTACACAAATCGGAAGTTATACTACATTTAATCTACAAATATCCTATGCACATCAAAATTTATACTACATTTATTTTACACTTTATTCTAAAAATATCAAAAGTTATACTTAACTGTAAATCAAGTTTGTGTTGAAAGGGTAAATTTAAAAAATGAGCTATTGGTTTAATTTAGTTAGCTAATTTAAAGGAATACATTAAATTAATAACTTGGTAAATTTATCCTTATATCCTTAGAATAACATTATATACAAATATTAAATGAATCATTCTTATTGATTTAAAATGTTCTTTCTTTTCTTAAAAAATGTTTTCTTCTCATTGGAAGCTCCAATATATATAGGGAGAGGCGCATTAGAAAATTCATTCTTCGTGAGTTAGAAAACTGTATAAAACGATTGATATTTGTGTTGAATTTTATTTAAGGTTTAGTTTTTAGGGATTATGGTTTAGCGTTTAATTTTAGAGGTTAGTTTAAATTTTAGGGTTTAGATTTAGCATTTAGTTTTTAGATTTTAGACGCTAGCCTTTATAGGGGTTTAACTTTTAGAGTTTAACTTTAGAGTTTAGGGTTTATTTCTTAGGGTTTATTGATTTGAGTTTCCACTTTAGGGTTAATAATGGTTAGACAGAGTTTTATGACAAAGAGGAATTTTCTTAAGATGCATCTATATACATCTATAGAAAGGATTAAGAGAAACTCTATTTTTGTTGAATTTTCTTTCCTAAGGTTTATTTTTTATGGTTTAGAGTTTAATTTTTAAATCTTAGGATTTAACTTTAGGATTTTATTTTTAGCTTTTATCCGTTAGCCTTTAGAGTTAATGGTTTAGCTTTTAGGATTTAGTTTTTTTTGGGTTTATGGTTCATTTTTTTTAGGGTTTAGGGATTAAGATTAGAGTTTAGGGTTTAGTAAGGTTAGATATGTTGGTTTCTTGAGTTCTCTAAAAAACAGGAGTTTTCTCGTTAACCCTCATAAACCCTCCCCTATATATAAAGGGTTAACCAATTGGCTTATAGCCCAGTGGTACCCGCATCCAATGAAAGTCACGTTGAAATGGGAAGTTGTAGTGACGCGGGTTCGACCCTTGTGGTGCCCATATCATGGAGGTAGTGACCGAGGCTATTTGTTGGCATCATAACCCTTGCGGGGTGGGATGATGAGTACCCAAAAGGGTACTGGGCCAGGATTCCCTCCACAATCCTTTATATATATATGTATATATATAGGGTTAGGTTTAAATAAGAACCTCCCTCCCAATTGCAACGAAGACTTAGAAAGAGGTGGGAGCAACTTTGAAATTTGGAGTCATTGGGATTCCATTTGGAAGGCTTTCAAAATCACGTGAGTAAGATGGTTCATGAAATGGAGGCAAACTGTGGAGATTGAAAAGAGAGCAAGATTTCGTTTCTCATGCTTCAAGAGACACAAATGTCAGAGGCCAGAATAGTTCGTTCTGAATAGGTTTTGGGATTGGACATCCACTTAACAGAATAACCTGGACTGCGTTAGCTTTAAAGACGAAAAGGTTAAAAACTGAAACCATAGTGACTAATATAGTTGAAGGTTTGGGTTCTGAACTCAACTAGTGACAAAAACCTAACTTAACTAAATAAAAAATAACATAACTTTTTTATTTTTTCTGAAAAGTTCACCCGCTCACTCTATGTCTGAAAAGTTCACCCTTTTACTCCATGTTAATTAAAGTCTTGAAATTGTTTAAGATGGATTTATTTGTAATATTTATTTAAAATAAAACACTTGCTATGTCCAAACTAAATATATCATATTATGCCATTATTAACTGATGCCTCATGTGCAGAATTTTGCCTGCCATTTGTAATGAATTCTCGAAAAGATTGCAATGGCTGACATCTAGAAAATTAAGTGATTTACCTGCCATTTGCAACTACTCCTTTTAAATTGGCAACTTGTGTGAGTGCCCTCTCCCATAACTCCATCTTTTGACCCCATTCACTTCTTTTCTCTGCATCTGCTTCTGCATCCATCCTCTCTTTATGCTGTGCCATTGCTTTCATGAAGCTGCTTTGTTGCTTTCTCACATCCGTGGGCTCCACATGATAGAAGATGGGGATGACGATTTGGTTAAACTTCCTCTTCTGCTCAAGGATTAATACCAATTCGTCAAGGCACCATGTTGAAGAAGCATATTTTTCAGACAAGACGATAATAGAAGCCCTGGAAGACCTAATCGCACTCTCCAGTTCTGGTTTAAGTGGTTCTCCAGTTTCCATCTCTTCATCATCTAAAAACGTGTTAATACGGGCATCCAAAAGGGTGTTGTAGAGGTGATCGGTGAAACCGTTACGAGTGTCGGCACCTCTGAAACTTAAAAATACATCATATCTATGATTAAGATCAGTGAGAACAACCATTGTTTATAACTATGAATTATTGGAGGAAGGTTTGAGTGATTTGAGTAAAGAAGATAGGTATGAAACAAGCCAGACTTGTAACTTTAAAAGAAAGAAGTCTTCGATGAGTCAACACCTACTTTTTGTCCAATTGCTGAAGTTTCAAATTTGGATGACCAGAAAATATTTTATTATAATTAGGATAAATTACACTTTTCGTCCCTTGTGTTTGTATCGGATTGCAATAGATGACCTTTAACTTCAGTAATTACAGTCACAGTCCTTTATTTGTAAAACTCATTACATCTTACGTCCTTTAGCACTAACCTTGTCAAAATTTTCAGTTAAGTATGTCATGTGCCTTGCACATGAGGGTAAGTTGGTAATTTTACTCTAAAATTAATTTAATTAAATTAAATTAAAATATATATAAGTGAACACACTCACGCACACACTTTCTCTCTCTCAGCTCTCTTCTCTTTCTATCTCAATTCCCCCATCTTTAGCTTTTCTCCACCACCAGCCCACCGTCACCTCCCCAACCTCTAGTAACAACGAGAACCACCAGCATCTTTACAACCATCACCGCTGAAAACCACAAAACCCTAACCTCTATTACTGTATTCAAATGATCAATTGAAATATTCAGATAGCTTGACGAGTAAGACTCCACAAATTCCTTATAAAATTTGACTTGTAGGTTCACATTAAATCAGCCTTCACCAACATCAACTGCAATCTGAATGGCTAATTAACTTAATTTCCATAACAACACCAAGCATCTAACTTTACATAACAACTATAAACACAGCAAAAATAATTTAATCTAAATCAAACATTTTCAACATTTCAAACACACAAAATAGAATAAAGTTAGAAAATTTATATACCCTATCAGGAAAAGGTGCAGTATTCCCCTCTTCCTCCTGATCAGTAACCTTATTACCACTCAAACTACGGCTACCATCCGGCATCCGCCATCGCTTCTTCGACTTCAAAACAACAATCACCGGAGCTGTTTCCGGTGCCGGTGTCGGTGCCGGAGCTAAACCGAACCCTAAACCCTCGTTTTCCCCTTTTTTTTCTTCTTATTCTTCTGTCGTTTCACCTCAACGACCGTAGCTGCAGCCTCACGCGCCACCGCAGCTCGCGTCTTGACGCAACTACCTAGCAAACGGTCTGTCGGTGGTGGCTTTGTTCTGGTTTTGTCGACGACTACTGAAATAGGCACATGAAATGAAACCCTATATGATAATCGGTGATTGTTGAGAAGATGGATTGATCGGTGTTTGTTGAAGAAAGAAAGAAAGGGATGGATTTGGATAATATAGATAGAAGATTGGTTATGTATGTGTTGTGTTTTGAGGTCAATGACAGATGAGAAAGAAAGGGTGGAGACGGTTGTTCATCATTCTTTCTTTTAAGATATTTTGTTGCTAAAATATATTGGTAAAATTATCATCTTACCCTCATGTGCAAGGCACATGCTATCTTTAACTGAAAATTTTGACCAGATTAGTATTAAAGGACGTAAGGTGTAATGAGTTTTACAAATAAAGAACTGTGACTGTAATTATTGAAGTTAAAGGTCATCTATTGCAATGTGATACAAACATAAAGGACGAAAAGTGTAATTTACCCTTATAATTATAATTGTTTTAATAGTTGAGTAAAGAAGACGAGGTGTGAAACAAGCAATCTGAAGACTTGTAACTTTTAAAGGAAGAAGTCTTCGATCAATGAGTAACACCTACTTTTATTGTGGAAATTGCCTGGAAGTTTCAAATTTGGATGTCTAGAAAATATTTTTATTATAATTATATTATAATTGTTTTAATAGTTAAAAGTTCTTTGATTTATTCTATATTATATTGTCACTGTTGTTCGCCTTTAAAATTATAAATTATTATTGTTATATATCAAATACTAACATAGGTTTGCACAAGAAAGTTCTTTGATTTATTCTATATTATATTGTCACCGTTGTTCGTAATCAACTTTTGGAAGAATTACAGCCGTATAAAGTCCCCATCTTTTAATCTCAGCCGTTGAAAGTCATTAAATTCGTTCTAGAAGCAGAAGTTGGTGTCGGTTTTGCACTCTCTCTCCCATGATCTTTTGGTTAACTGCAGGGCCGGCCTTAGTCAACTCAAGCCCTAGCTTTGGCCATCACTTGTCAAGGGCCTTCGATTTGGGCTTGTTGTAGCCATCTGGGTATGGGGATTTAGGTATTGGAGCCTGGAGGAGGGAACCGATAGAAAATTAGGTCTCAAAATATAAGCGGGAAGGAAATTAGAAGTCGTGAAACGATTGTGGAAGATCAACCGTCATCAAGCGCATACTTTTTTTTGGGTAATACGCAAATCTGATCGAAGGTAAGTGATTGTTATTTCTGCGATCGAAAAAGCTTTATTAATACCTGTAAGTTTTCTTTCTTTCGATTTTCATTACTACTATTTGATTTTCTAATCTACAATTCTTGATGTGTTCAATAGTTGGCAATCACAAATTGATAGTAGATCTGGTTGTAAGAAACTGTAAAAGATGATACTACAATCTCCATGATTTGTAGTTTGGTATTCTCTTTATTTCAGTTCCCGAAACGCATTAGACATAATAGAGTATGTTTATGGTCACTGTATTCGTGTGCGGTTTTCTGTCTTGTCGCGATTGTTAACGCTGAAGACCCGTGTCGGTTCTTTACATGGAATGTAACATATGGAGACATATATCCAATGGGCATTCGTCTAACAGGTACAATTCATACATTGATACAAATTGTTGATTCGAGAATTATAAGGCTTTATTAAATTTAGTATTTTTGTTTATGAATATGATGTTTTTTTTTTCACAGGGAATCTTGATCAACGGACAATTTCCCGGACCGGAAATATATTCTGTCACAAATGATAATCTGATCATCAATGTGTTCAACAATCTGCCGGAGCCTTTTCTTATTTCATGGTAATTAATCTCGTACTTTTTTTTGGAAACGCAAATTAACACACTTACTGAATCTATTCCTACATGTTATTACTTATTACTGATTGCTTTGAGGGTATATGACCTTTAACATGGGTAGTAAAATGGGTGGGATGGCTTCTAATTAAATTTGAAAAGGGCCCCAATTTCGGAGTTTGCTTTAGGCCTCCGAAGCGGCCCTGGTTAACTGCGGTTTATTAAAGCAATTTAATCGAAGCCGCCCCTTGGAATTGGTTGTATTTGTATTCGTTCTCAAGATCTTCTCCGCCATCTTCAATCATTTCTTCACTTTCTATCTTAATAATCTCTACATTATAGTGCGATTTTCATCACTGATTACCAATCAATGATTCAAACACCGATCAACGTGTTCTTCAGTTTTTTTTTTTTTTTTTTTTTGAAGAAAACCCAGTTTAATTTCATTCAAAATCTTGTTTTTTCCTGTGATTTTGAAGATAATCACTCGACCTGTTCGATTCGATCACCAATAAGTTTTTCTATCATTCAAATTTCATCAATTGTTGAAGAAACCGACTTCGATCCATGTAAGAAATTCTTTAATTTCATTTTTACGATCTGGGTTTTTTGATTTAGTCATTGCGTTTTACGATCTTAGCGGGGGTCCGGGGGCGGCAGCCCCTGGTAGCAGGGTCCAAGGGGCAGCTTCGATTAAATTGCTTTAATAAAAATGCATCAGAAAATTTAATTTTTCTCCGCCGACTCAACCAATTCGGAGTTTCGCATTCTCTCTCGCTTTCTTCTCCGCCGACCCTCAAGATCTTCAAATCAAAGTGAGGTCACGGATACTATCAAGTAATCATTTTTTATCTGTCATTCGAAAATCATTCATGTTTGATTTTGATTGTTTTTGTATTCGTTCCTGTCTAGGGTTCTACATCTTGGATTGATTTTCTTTTCTAATTCTGATAATCAAATGTCGCCATCACAAAGGTACGAATCCCTTCTTTATGTATTATGAAGCTTTATTGTTGATATTATATTATTGTTTTTGGATTATGTGGAATTCAAAAGATCTAACATATCATATTAAGTGGTCTTTGTGTTTTTACTTGATATCCATCTATCATTCTAACCTTTTTTATTGTATTTGTGTTTTTTGATGTGGATATGTTTCATGTCTAGGGTTTTAACGTCCTGGAGCACAAATCTTTGATTCTGTTCTAATGGCTTCATCACCAAGGTATAAGATCTATGGTTTATATGTGTTGTTTGATTTCTTAAAGGTTTGCTTAGATTATATTTATTTCGTTATCTAATACATAATATTATGTATAAGGAACAAAAGTAATTAGTAAACATCTGGAATGATTTATGTATAAAATTCTGTTACTTAAAATATGTAAATTTTATAAAGTATCATCTTCTGATTTTATTCGTTGTTCATAGATTTCCTCTTCGTATGGTAAAAGTTTGTATCGACTGATTCTTTTTTAGGGTTTGTAAGTTTGTATCCATTGATTCTTTTTTATGGTTTTAAAGATCTTTGTTATTTAAATAAATCTTAGTATGTTGTATATGATTTTTTTTCAATTGAATCTTCCTTTTGATCTTTATTCTTCCTTTATGTTTTTGATTCAGTGAGTTTATCTTCAATATATTATATATTATTGATCTATCGTAATAGATATGATTGTTATCTCCCCATTTAGTGAATGATTTTTCGTGTTAAGGTTGTTTTTGAGCTTAAGGATTAGATATTGTGATTGATCATCGGATTATGATTGTTGTGTTTGTAATTTGTTGTTAGGCTAGATAAATTTGTGTAAACTTAGAAGTGTTTGGTTGTTTTTTATTTGATTATGTTTTCGAATCCTTGCTCCACCTTTCTATTATTTTGTTTGAAGATTGATTGAATATTATATGTGTTTTTCGAATTTAATGGTTTGATCCTTGATGTTTGACAATTAAATTTCGGATCATGATAATGGTTCGCTACTATCCATTGATTTGTTACAAAATTATTATTGTTAATTATTATTTCCTTATTTAGAGGATAGATAATAACTTGATTTTAAATTCAAAAATTTGATTTGGAGGATAATATGGAAGTAAACGATTTGTAGTTAATAACATTAATTGGATTTCCTTTTTAGGTGGATTCAGTGTACCTAGACATTTTAGTGGTTCAAAATTTAAAATTTTATATATAATTGATTAAATTCTTCCAACATATTATAGTAATTTTAAATTTAAATTATATTTGACTTATTTTTTACCTGAAATAAAAGTTGACTACATTCATTTTTTATAACTGCTAATTATCCTAATTTTTAATAACCTCTAATCAACAATTATTGATTTCTGTATAACTAGTTAGATTCAAATTATTCAACAATCATATTAAAAACATTTTATGGTTGTTTTCGTATATGCTTTGAATCATTCAAATAATATATACCGAATTGACTTTTGAACTTTCAGTGTATTTTAGATGATTATATCCCTCAAGATGCTAGTATTGATATGTTTTCTAATATCATTTTAATTATTAGAAGTCTGTTTTAAGAATATAATAACATTCTTAAAAAAAGTCAAAAAATATGTTTTTAGTATTTTTGGCTGATAATAATCTATACATCTATATAAAGCATTTTATAAGTACAAAAATGTAAGGAAAAATTACACTTTTCGTCCTTTATGTTTGTAGTTAGTTGCAATAGATGACCTTTACCTTTAATAATTACAGTCACAGTCCTTTATTTTGAAAACCTGTTACATCTTTCGTCCTTTATCCCAAACTCAGTTAGAAAATTAAGTTAAGTTACATCATGTGCAGAGCGCGTGAGGGCATTTATGTCCATTCACATAGCAACAACCCCATCATATAAATACCACTCTTCTCCCCCAAATACCTCATTTTAGGGTTTATCCAAACCTGCATTTAAGATCATCACCTCTGTTGTCACAACATCATCTGCTTTCAGATCTTGTTGAGCCGATGATTTCACCCACCAACACCAACCCACCACACAACTAGCACTAACCACCACCTGCAACCACCACTAACCACCCTCGCACAAATCTGAATGACGATCTAGAAACCCTAAACCCACTACCATTTGCACAACCGCCCTAGATCCGGCTATAATATCAGATTGCAATGGTTAAATCTGACCACAAATATCACCAACAACCATCACCGCCACCAGACCACCATCACCACAATCTCTAAATCTGAAAACCCCATCCTCCACCAAACCACCATCACCACAATCTCTAATCATTTGTTTAGAGAGAGAAGAACAACAAATGATTTTCTATTTCTAAAAACAGAAACTCTCTCTAAACACGCACAAATGATTTTCTTCACACAAATGGCGAGAGAAGAGAATCAGATTGTACCTGCGTCTCCATCTTTCTCTCTGTACTTCATCGTCGTAGCCACTTCGCCACCCACCACCAGATTCGGGAGTCGCACCTTCATCTCTTTATCTACCTAAACCCTAGATCCGGCTATCGATTGCAGATATGCTAAAACAGATTCGAGATGGGGCGATGGGGTTGCACATATAGTGGAGATTTCTGGGTGTTTTAGGAATGAGGGAGTGTCTAGAGTGAGTGATGGCCGGAGTGGTTGTGGCGAGGCTTCACGTGGTGGTCGACGGGCAGGACTGGTGGTGATCAGAAGCTTCTGGGTTTTAGAGAGAGAGAGGGATAGATTTGAGAGTGTGAATTTTGGTTTATAAATATAAACTAGGTTAATATTCCTAGTCATACACTTCATGCCAGTTATTAAGTGAACATGGTAATTCCATTTACTAAATTCGGAGATGTTACAACTCGACTTAGATTAAATTCCGATAGCCCGAGTCTTTTATAACTTTATCTTATAAAACATGTATTCATCTTTTATTTTTTATTTATTTAAATCTTAATGTTTATCGGGTTAACTTTTACGACTAATGGTATTTTACCCGCTCATCCCCGGTTAATTTGGCTTAATTACCGAATCTGTTTTGGGGATATTACATGAATTGTAAATGATATAAAAGTATAGGGTAAGAAGTAAAAACTAAAGATAAAAAAAAAGAAAAAAAAAACAATAGTAGGTACAATCCACCAAAAATAAGAGTACAACCCTTCATGCACATAACACTTGTTAAGCATGAGATACAACACCATCATACACAAACAACTTGCAAATTAGTATTATATAAATAAACAAATATATTTTCTTGTTTTTCATTTTTTTAATATATTTTTTAAGTAAATAGGTAAAGTTACAAAACTACCCTCGTGTAAATAGACTTAACATAAAATTTTAACTTTGTTAGTGTTAAAGGACGTAGGGTCTAACGTGTTTTACAAATAAAAGACTGTGACTGTAATTGTTAAAGGTAAAGGTCATCCATTACAACTATCTACAAATATAAAGGACTAAAAATGTAATTTTCTCAAAATGTAATTTCCACAAGACGCTCATCCCAAATCATATCTTATTTCACTAATCTTTCACCCCCGATCCCAAATATGCCCCCATTCATTGTCGACCCAATTATTTTTTCAAACAAAACCTATGTAATTGAAGACACGAATGTAACTGTGGGAACAGTTAATCATGAAATCAATACGATATTGAATGCATCACCTGCGTCCATTCAGAATACCCTATCCCTTCCATTTACCAACGATTGAACCCCGCTATTCGTTTCAGTTGGAGACTACTTTAAGCCCATTTTCGTGTGTTCTACCCTTCGTCCTTCAAGCAGTTGGTTGTTGGAAGCGAGATCGATTTAGAAGCAGGCCCTGGGGAAGAAATTCAATAAACAGAGTTCTAGGTTTTGGTTTATTGGCAGTTGTTAGGTAATTTTCGTTTTGTTACTTGTTTTTGAATTACAATCTGGTCGATTCTTTACGAGATGCAAGTCAAAGGAGTGCAAACTTGAAGTTCGTTTGTTTTCTTCTTCGTGTCTGACAATGAAATTGTTTCCGGAATTCTGGGTTACAGTTTTGATGTCTTGCAGATTTAAAGATTACAAACAGTCTACTATGGTTTCTCGGTCTGCAATTTGAAGATATTTTTAATCTGGATCCGCTTTAAAAGGTGATTATTTTTTTTTTTTTTATCTTTAATCATGTCTGTTTCTTTGATTATCATTTTTTGCTATAATTTGATAAAATATATTTTATTTTAATTTTCTGCAAAATGTTGGATTCTCCAACATGTTACATACTGATTTATAGTGTTGTTATTGGTAATTGTAAAGGGTTAACTGTGATTTTGAGAACTTGTTATTGTGTATGTGTTTGGTAAACTTGGTGACTTAAATTGACATAAAGTTAGTGTATTACTAGGAATTGATGTAATGGAATGCACCTGATGCAATTTTGGGAGTGATCAATGTTCCTGTATGTTAGGTAGTGGTGCTCATTATATATAGTCAAGCATTGGTATTTTTCCCAAATGAAAATTATTTAATTCATGATTTTGTGCAGCTTGTCAGACTTCTTTGGGAGGCAGAGTCAACAGGTCACCATTATACTCCTCTCAAGGTAATTATATTTATTATTCCTTACAGACAAACCTTGAATTATCTTAGAAAAGAGATTGTTGATCTATGCCTTGACCGCATCTGAAAACTAGCTAACAAAAGAACCGGTCTCCAGGGTTTCTTATTTGATGATTTAAGCGTCAATTTTGTTATCCACTTAGTAGTCCTGGCAAGTATTCCATAACATTGGTTTTGGTGTTAAGTGTCAATATTGCTTCTAAAGTTTTAGATTGTTTTCCGATAGTTGAAGATTAACGAAACTATGTTGTGTTGTGTGACATTGCTTCTAAAGAGGGAATGGGCCTGAAATTATTCCAAAGTTTTTTTTTTTTTTTATATTCTATACAACCTCCTAAATCGTTTTATTTAAAAATTTATAATAGTATTCTAATATAATTTTTTCCTAATAATAGTTAACATGTAAAGTGTGTGCGGGTCAACCCAACCTCGCTGTGTTCAACCCATACTGAAAATGACCTACTGAAACCCGAATCCATGTTGAACCATTACCCAGCCCGTTCGACTCTCCAAGCTTGTGACCTCATATTTTAAGGCAATTTGAGCTATGGGGTTTTGTAGCTGTTATCAACAGCTAATAATCTTTTTTGTATTTTTAATCAAATATTAACGGGGTTGGAAGATACGGTGGTGCCATCATCAATGAGTGAATATATGCATTGGGTTCTACCGAGAGCAATGGTGCATAAGCTCCGTTACGAAGCAAGTTTCACCTACTACTTTTGTGACGAATGCCATACACAGACATTGACCACGGTATTTGGCAACCCACAAGGCCCGTTGCATGTTAAAGTTGACCCGATTCATGTGAAAGTTGACCCTGTTCCTGTGAAAGAAGATGCTAATGAAGAAACAGAGGAAAAATGTATAATAGTTATTCACACAACAATTCATATTCTGATTTTACTTATGTTTAGATCCAAATTTTAGATGCATACACAACACTTTAGAGCTAATGACTGCACACAACAGCCATGCCAATAACACCCTGTACTTTATAGCACATTCTTTATAAATAAGATATCATGCTAAGTTTAGCAAGTGTTCGGTGTTCTCTGTGATACCGGGTCCGTCAGTTGTTCATAGCTTTGTTGTCAAAGATGCAAGGCGGCAAAGCGCATAGGCCGAGCCCGAAACTTAAAAAGCCATGTCTAAAACCCCTAAAAATGGTATTTTATACTATGTGCCTAGCATAAAAAAGCCCTCTCCTTTTAAGCGCCTAGGCTTCCGGCTCGGACTGTGTGCTTTGCGAACATAGTTTTAGCTATTTTCTTAATTTCGCATATTTTAACCTGCTAGAGATCTAACATACCCTTATAGTTTTGATTTACTTTCTACTCAGGTAATATACTAAATTTCATATTCTCGTTGTGCTTAGTTTTCTTTTATGTAGTCTGTGCATTATTCAATTACTTGGAGGGTTAATACTGCTATTACTATTATGTGTTATTTATTTATAAAAATCCATAGGCCAAAATGAGATTTAGGCAATCATTCAAATTATATAGTACTTATAAAAACTCACTCACAATATACATGAGCTTGTATGCCCTATGCTTTTTTTCTTAACTTTCGAAGTCCCATATGGCATGTATGTTGATGTATTTGATCTCTTTTATTTAACTCCTTCTTTGTCCAAACTTAACATAGACTGCAGGTGCTGATGGAGGAGCTGTTTTTTCTATTATACATGTACCACCAGAGGTATTTCATATGTACTGCTAGAAGTGTATAAGTTATGTACTGCCAAAGCATAAAAGAAAAATATTTTTCTATTTCCATTCCTCCTGTTTGAATAAGCACCAGCAGCCCCATAGTTGCCCTTAGCAACACCCAAACTTGAGTCGGGACGAGCATTTGGTACTGGATACCGGTACCGTACCGGTACGGGTGCCAAATTTCCTTTACCGTAGTTTTTTGGTACCGGTACCCACTTTTGGGCATTTTTGATATCGGTACTGTACCGGTTCCATACGGTACCGGTAAAATATCGAATTTTACCTTCAAATATAGGTACCGCACCGTACCGAATATTTCGGTACCGGTACTCAGTTTTGACGAATTTCGGTACTGGTATTTTCGGTACCGGTACCACGCTCATCCCTAGCTTAGTGATGGCGTCGTGGTGGGTGCTAGAAGTACACACCATTTTCTCTTATTTTTTCTATTTTCTTGTGTTGATCCTCTTTTTCCTTGTTTTATGAAGGTTGTTAAGTAAAGGATGTAGACAGGACAATTTGCTTGAGCCCTTGGTGGTGATCACCAACTCTATTCTTTTTTTCTTCATTCCATTCATTAAATTCAACGTCTTTCCTTCGATATTCTTTTTTCTTCATATTTTACATGTTTACCACACTTATCAGTTTCATGAAACCTAAATTGCCTCAAATTTTATAACACAATTGGCCTGTTAATGTAATTGTCGCAGGAAGTAGAGTTGGTGAAAGTTTGGCTTTTATAACACAATTGGCCTGTTGATGTATAGATTGTTTTTGAGTAAGTTGAAAACAACATGGAACGCGATGAACAGTTGGTTGAGTTAAGCCTTGTTCGGGACACTCGTCGCAACGCGCGGGCATTCTCACTATGACTAAATATGAAGTATATTAAGATCCTTGACTGAGATGAATGTAGCTTATAATATTAACCCTGATTTTGGAAAATAAAAATCATTCAGTGTACATTTTGTTTGCCTTACACTGTTTTGACTTAGGTGCGTCTATCTTGGATTGTTTAACAGTGAAATAGAAGTTGCAACACAAATTTTCTATCCGGTATCTTATCATTTTCAAACTTAAATGAGTCATTTAACATGAGGTAACAATGTGAATAACACTTTAGGATGCTTGCATCAAGTTAATTGTCTCTTAGGCAACACTTATGATGATACGAGAACAAGGATAATTAGAAATTCCACTTTTAATCATTTTACATACTTGAGCTCGATTACCGGCATAAGCCATCTTCATTATACCATTTTAGGTTGAGAATTACACACGTATGACATGGGAAACTCAAACGGCTCAGGCCCACCCTCTCAACCTGAGCGGTGTTGTGGCTCCGGTTTATATCCTGTTGACCAGGTAACTTCAATGATTTTTTTTTTTGTATTCATGAATGTATAATGGTCTATTAACTGTAAAACATGTACATTAATGTTTGTCATAATCAGGGGACAACAATAGAGAAGAGTATGGGATCTACTCCACACTAGGCATCACAGGTTTTTGGTCCACATGCAGTATTGGTGGAACTCACCCATTAGTTAAAAATATTAGTTTTAGATTTATTCCAAACAGATAAACACAACTTGAAGTATTTAAATTCATATTTTATGCTCATTTATACTTAATTTCTTTTCTAAATATTTACTACTTGAGCAGGCGATGAAAGTAGTAAATTTTGTAAAAATGAAAGAAGAACTTGATTCCGAGTTTGGATACTTTTTATGTATAAAAAATGTAGAATTATCTCTAGCTACAAGTCTATACTTTTCTAATTGTATGTTTGAAATTTATTTGGTTTCTTTATCGTAAAATGCTTTATAGTGGCAAAGTATAACGAATAAAGGCAATGATGTGGAGCAGTGCATGTCACATGTGAGCTTTAAGTCAACTTACCTAATATATAATTAGTGATTAGAAGTAATGCAATGATTAATTAGCAAGGAATGATTAGCGACCTCATTATACTTTCAGAAAAGGTAATTTATAATTCTTTTGTGTTTCGTATCTTCTCTCAATTTGAAATTCAACCTTATTATCTAGGTATCTGTGTGTGGTTTAAGGTGTTTCAACCTCATTATACCTAGGGTTAGTTTTGAGAAAGATGTGGACAAGGCAGAGTCAATCCGGGAGATACAACATCGACATGTTGCTGATAATATTTAAGCCATATGAGATGACATAGGTGTATTATTTTTAAAGGTTAGCACTACAAACTTTTAATTGCACGTATACATCATCACAAGCACTTTTGCTTGCTTAGAGCAAATATTACCATGGATTTTGTTATCATACAATTTGTCGGTATATCAAATTCTTTTTTGTTTGTAGAAGGAAAAGCAACATCCCGGGTGTATCTAAGTCTCTTAGTCTATCCATGTGAGTTCATGTTACATATTGTCTATTTTGCGTCTTCAACACATGTGGATTATTATTCCACCTAATGACTTTAATTAACAAATTTGTAGTAATTTGTTTGCAGGAGGTTATGTTGATATATAAAACAAGAGAACTTGAATAGCAACAAAACAAAAGGTTAGTTGTTTTTGTATATGTGAGTTTATATAATAAAGAAGAGAACAAATGAATAGTTCTATCAGGTTTGATACTTAATATTGTAATGATAAGTTGTTTTTAACTGAAAACATATTCATGATTGTTAATGTTTTATGATAACTTATGTTAATATATTTATGTTTGTTTATTTATTTTGTTAAGATCCAACAACATCTTCCGAGTGGTTTTGGCTATTTTTTAAACAACAAAATTTCAGATATAAGTTGGTGTTAGAAAGGTTAACATGATATGAAATGTATTTATATTCTTTTCCATACTTGGTTCACTAGGATGAAGCTTTTAGTGGTAATGTCATATTTAGCATTTACATGCTACAAATAAAAATTGAAAACTAAAAGTTATTAATAATATACTTTATGTATTTCTTATAACTGACTCATCAATGTTTCTACTTATTGAAGCAATGCAAATCAAACAACATGTCATTCTCATTTGGCCCATAATATGTGGATTGTTTTATTTACTTTATGAACCTTTGTACTCCATAAGAATTTCTTTTAAAGAATTTACATATATTCATTATAAACATATAATGTCCTTTGTCAATATCTTGAAAACATATTATTTTGTTAAATCCGCGAAGTTCACGGCAATTGGCACTAGTAAAAACAATGAACTGAAAGTAACTAAAAACAAATCGTAAGTTTGCTGCAATTTCCTTGTGTTCTTCCTTAATTCAACAATTGCTTAACTACAAGGGAATCCTATGTAATTAAAAATAATGTGCCGATACTTCCTAGATAATGGGATCATGGATGATAATGCAATGGTACTGAAGATACATATCCGAGGACGGACCTTCCTCATAAGGGCCGGACGGAATCATAATGGGATGCATATCTCGAAAGCTCCGTCCCCCAATCACCAGCAGACGACCACCAATAAGTGCATCCAGCCGAATGACGTCATCACAGTTGACCAATATAAGTACCCCATTCAAGTACAACCCAAGTACGATTTTCTGAACCTTCGTCCTACTTTCTCTATCTTTCAAATACTTACCTTCACGACGGAGGGTGGTCGCAGAGGGGCACTCCCATCTCTGCGGCGAGCCTAACGATTTGTTCTTTTGCAGTTCAGATCCTCGATCATAACTAAGACCCAAACTGAGATTACAAGTTTCGGCCCTAATCTTTGGATCTTCAATTAGCGCCATCCGATTTCATAGCTCATAGTCCTTCACTTAGTAAATTTCTTGAGCGACGAAACAGCTGATCTATGGCAGCCCCAGGTTCCTTGAATTTGGGATCCACTGCTGTTAGTTCACAAACTACAGCTCCGACAAACACGACTTCCATGGTTTCAGATCCTCAAAGTTCGGGACCTGGAACAACATTTCCATTCATAATGATGCCAACCCCACCAGTGTCAGAATTCGACGCAGAGTTCCTCGCAAAAAATGCTAGTCTCTTGCGGCGATTAAAGGCTCGGCAAGCCCGAGATGAGCAGGTCATTGGTTTACGAACCAGGCCTTTTCAAGACGAAACACCGGTAAGGACTATGGGTCCTACGGCATTCGCCTCTCCTACTTTCTCCATAATTGTTACTTCGACAGGAGAAACTTATAACAATTATTGAAGCCGTATCATTCAGTATGAATGACGGAAAAATCAAAATTCAGTGCCCGCATAGTTCATGCCTAGCTCCCTCCCGAGTTAAAAATGCCATCTACGTTGAAAAAATATGATGGCACCACAGATCTGGACGACCATATGTTCAATTTCGACGGAGCTGCACGAGTTGAGCAGTGGTCAATGCCAGCTTAGTGCTTCATGTTCGCTCAAACATTAACTAGGGCAACTCGTGTATGCTTTAACACACTGAATGAAGGGGAGATTAATGATTTCGAAGAGCTCAGGAGATTCTTCCTCCAGAATTTCAGCCAGCAGAGGCACTACTCCAAAGAAATTACTGAAGTGCATAACATCAGGAGACAGGACGGAGAGTCTCTCGATAGCTTCATAGAAAGGTTCAATCGCGAAAGTATGCAAATCAGTGGAGTAGTTGACCAACTGAGGGTCTCCGACTTCTGTCATGGAGTCCGGAACAATCAGTTGGTAGCAAAGTTACATGAAAACCTCCCTAAGACGATGGAAATGTTGATGGAGCATGCCCGAGTGTTCGCCCGAGGAAAGAACGCTTGTAGTTCGGCGGCCGAAACAGAGCAGAAAATGTCATCCTGAAAGAAGAACGGAGGATCCGTCTTTGACAAACCTCTAGTTGGGAACAGGAGACGAACACACCCCTATAGCAGAAAGCCAGAAACGACCGTTCTCAACGAGGAAGAAGCGCTAATCCACGGTTTTACAACCTATCGGATCTCTCCAAAACTCCTACTAAAATTCTCAGTACCAACGGAGCAAGCTTCCCCACGCCGTCAAAGCTCCGGAATGCAGGTGACAAAAATTCCAAAAAATATTGTGACTATCACCGAGTAAGGGTTGACAATACAGATGACTGTTGGTATCTGAAACAAGAGTATGAAAAAGATGTCCGGTCCAGAAAACCGTCACATTTGGTAAAAGAAGTTAAAGAAGGCAAGTCTATCACGGCTCCCATCGATAACCCAAACAAACAGTCCGGAATTTGCATGTTCTGGAAGTTAAACAGTCAAGGCATCAAACGGTCTAATCAACATTTGGCCCTTTGGATGCATCAACCGATTGCTTTCCCTATCATCACCCCAAGGAAGTCAAGGATGGACCTATTATCGTGTCCGCAGTAATTGCGGGACATAAGGTCCGGCGAATCTATGTGGACAGTGAGAGTGCCTCCGAAATCATGTATCAATAGTGTTTTCAGCAAGTGGCTCCGCAAACCAATGCGAAATTAATTCAAGTATCCATGCCGTTGGTTAGCTTATCTGGAGATGTGTTCAACCCATTATGTGGACAGTGGGAGTGCCTCCGAAATCATGTATGAACAGTATTTTCAACAATTGGCTCCGCAAACCAAGGCGAAATTAATTCAAGTATCCATGTCGCTGGTTAGCTTCTCCAGAGAGCTGGTTCAACCCATTGGACAGATCACCCTACCTACAACTCCGGGTACCAGAAATTTGGAAAGAACAGTAAATCTGACTTCTTTGGTTGTTGAGGCAAGATCCGTGCACAACGTCATTTTGGGAAAACTGGGGATGTGTGCCTTCGGCGTTATTAGCTCCACTATCCACGGCTCATTAAAATTCCCAACCGAAGCTGGCATAGCAACTTTGCATTCCGAGTCAACAATGTGCGTCGCCGAAGTTAGACAAAGCGAAGGAAGTAACTCGCAGCCTTCGGTAAAACTCAATGAGGAATGGGCAATCCATCCCGACTTTCCGGAACAAAAAATCACCATCGGTGCACAATTCCAAGACCGAACAAAACGGCGATTATAGAAGTTATTGTCAAATTCTCTCGATGTCTTTGCTTGGCAAACGTCCAACATGGTTGGAGTTCCCTGGCTGTTAGCCGAACATAAACTAAAAGTGTCGCATGCTGTTAAGCTGGTAGCCCAAAGAAAAAGAAACATGGCTCCGGCACGACACATAGCCATTGCTGAAGATGTACGAAAATTGTTGAACGTTGGTATCATTAGGGAGGTGCGGTACCAAACATAGGTTTCAAACCCTGTAATGGTTACCAAAAAAGACAACACATGGAGGATGTGTGTAGATTTCTACGACCTCAATAACGCCTGTCTGAAAGACTGCTATCTTCTTCCGGAGATTGATCTGAAGATCGATTATTTGGCAAGCTTCCATCTTAAATGCTTCCTAGACGCATATAAAGGATACCATTAGATACAGATGGCTTTAGAAGACGAGGATAAGACAGTGTTTGTGACGAACGAAGGTTTGTTCTGCTATACAAAGATGCCATTCGGCTTAAAAAACGGCGGGGCAACTTATCATAGGTGAATGGACAAAGCCTTCAAGAACCAAATCAGCAGGAATTTGGAAATTTATGTGGACGATCTGGTCTTCAAAAGTGCGGCCGAGGACGACATGATAGATGACATACTCGAAACCTTCACAAGGCTTCGGAGTATAAACTTAAAGCTAAATCCAAAGATGTGTTCCTTCGGTCTTGAAGAGGGGAACTTTTTGGGACTATGGATAACCCAATCCGGTATTCAAGCACATCTAGACAAGGTGCAAGCCATAATCACCATGCAGCCTTCGAAGACTGTGAAAGAAATTCAGTCTTTAAATGGTAAGTTGGTTGCACTACACCGCTTCATTTCCAAAGATGCCGACCGCACCGAACATCCTAAAAAAGAGCACCGGAAAGGGGCAGATCGAGTGGACAACCGAAGCTGAGGCCGCTTTCCAAGAGTTAAAAGTTTGCTTGGGTCCTTACCCACTTTAACCGCTCCAATACTTGGCGAGACAATCACCATGTACTTATCTGCCTCCCATTTCGCCATCAGTGTGGTCTTAGTAGTCCATCGGAATCAGGCTCAAATTCCAGTATACTACGTGAGCCATGTCTTAAAAGATTATGAAACTAGGTATCCCATGATCGAAAAATTGGCACTAACTCTCGTACATGCCTCAAGAAGGCTCCGAAGATATTTTCAAGCTTTCAACATAGAAGTGCAGACCAATCTCCATATCCAACAAGTCCTGTGGAAGCCTGAACTCTCCGGACGTCTCAACAAATGGGCTATCGAGCTCAGCGTCTTTGACGTCACTTACCGAACAAGAGGTCCGGTGAAAGGCCAAGCAGTTGCTGATTTTTTGACGGAAGTTCCCACCGGAGAGAGCACAACCTAGATGAAGGAAGAGAGGAACCGTAGCCTAGATGAAGGAAGAGAGGAAATTTGTTCCTCATCATCCTCCAGAACACAGTCCGAACCCAAAGAAGAACCAAAGATAGTACCTGAAAAAGTCACAGCTTTTCCTTCTCCCTTGACCGTCCCTTCAACCTTGCTGGTAACCGCAGCCTCCCCCGTCTCCATGATTTCCACCTCATCCATAGGAAGATAACCGCCGGAAGCCTTGGCGGCTTCTTCACTGGAAGATTTTCCACCGGAAAGGTGTTAAGTAAGATCTGTCAAAATGTTGTTCGCGGAAGACGAATGAGTTTTCCTTGCTTTCTTAATCATCTTTGGGAGGGGAAGGGGATCCGTAGATTTGATTTGAAGGTTTTCAGCTTTCCGCTTCCTTTGAACCAACCCTTTTTAACTCCGAACCAGATGAAGTACCCTTACCCTTACCAATTCCTACGGAAGACGGGTAGAGCAGTTCCTTATCTAGATCCCTTATCTCCGGATCACTGTCTTCGGTCACCTCAGGAGGATCCACCCCGACTTGAACACCTGAGGACCCTACCGCCTCCGCCTGAGGTTCTGGTCCGGAAGGAATAACTGAAAAAGCTTTCGGAGCAACTGGAGGCCGGATCTCCTGAGCAGCCGAAGATATCTGCTTCAAAAAGGGCCCTTCATCCGCAGCAATGTCGTCAAAATCAAAGTCCAGAGTGGAAAAGTTCGGCACCTTCAACGCGTCCCTGAGTGACATCTCGTCTCCTGCAAGTCAAAAAAGAAAAATATAAGCAAAACACAAAAATCATGAGGTACCAAAGGGAGGAAAATAGGTCGGGTTACTTACTTTCATCGCTCTTACGGATCACGGGCCATTCCCTATCCCCTCGGCCCCAAGCATGGCACACCCGTCCTAAAAGTAATATATGCTCGAGAAGGGGACGGATAGAGGTCCAGTTGTCAATTAAATCCCGAGCCAAGTTCTGTGACAACCCAAACTTTCAAGGTCCGTATTTCTTAGTCACGTAATCTTGTTTCTCGTTATTCTTCTTTCACATTCGTTGCGACGATAAAAATTAGTAAACATTTATGACGATAATGATATTACTAAATGTTAATACGTACGAGTATGTGGATGAGTGTGTATAGTGGGCCGATTAGTTAGATTAGTTGTTACTTAAACACATGGGCCGATTACTACAAATGTTTTATTTATCCACATACCAAAATCAGATTGGGCTGAGTGAAGCCCAAGTAAGCCAATGGGTTGTTTTGCTTGGGGGATCGGTTATTGTAGGATATAAACACACATAAGGAATTACGTAGATTATTAGCACAACACAAACAAACTCTATAGCTCTCATAATTTACGAACGACAACTGAAGAAACCCCCCACGGACGCAACATCCCATTTAATCAACGTCTGAATCAAGTCAAAATCTCGGTTTGTATATGCTTTATATTAATAAGATTTTATCCCTTGCTAAACATGGATTGCATGCTAAAGTAATGGTGTGGTTAATTATCTAAGTGTATAGAATTCGTATATGATAAGTTGTTGATTCATGGTACATAATATTGCACAAGTTCATGATGTTTAACTGTTAGAAGAAATGGTATGATAATATTAGCCAATGCTTAGAATAAATTGTTTTTATACATGATTGGGGATTAGCCTGTTATATGTAATAAAGAATCTGTTTAAGAATCTTGAACCGATTTATTATTGATGGGAAATTAGAGGGGTTTTGTTAATTGTTTTGGATTGATAGTAGTATTATAATTGGTCACTGTTAATAAAAAGAAGGGGATACATGGCTGGCATGTTAATCAGATGTACAGTTAATTAGTTGGGCTTTAAGGGGCTGGGAGTTAATAATTATACTAATCTAATTGATATGATGGGCTGATGGGTGTCCTGTCACGCATATGCACATGATGTGGGCCGAAGGGAGTGTTGGGCCACCCAGTGAACACTTAGGAATATGGGGCATTGGGTCAGGTACTGAACATGGGCTGTGAAATAGAAATTTTGCAAACTAATTATGGGCTTAGATGTAACTATGGCCGAACCAACTAAAAAGGGGCCACACTTGGTTGAGGGTTTAGGCTCGGTTGGTTGGGCACCAATTAATGAACCACAAACAGATATGAACTATAAGTTAGATTCTTGGGTCGAGCACTTCCGGGTGGGCCACTAACCTGTTTAGATCGCACATGGTGTGAATAACGAAATGATATATTAACTGATATGAGATTCCATTATGATAACCGGCGGACATGTTGCATGATAAACTGTTATGGTTCATAGGACATTGGTGATTCTTGTATGTCACTACGTATACGTGATGAAAGCTATGAATACGTGAATTACTGTTATGACACGTGAAACGATGAGTTTAAATGCGTGTACGATCCGTGTTTATTGCAAGTGTGGTTAATTACATGTAAAACTG
Organism: Helianthus annuus; assembly: GCF_002127325.2. Classification (NCBI taxonomy): domain Eukaryota; kingdom Viridiplantae; phylum Streptophyta; class Magnoliopsida; order Asterales; family Asteraceae; genus Helianthus; species Helianthus annuus. The sequence goes on along the minus strand of NC_035433.2, from coordinate 115,423,012 downwards.
ATTCTTAATGGTAACCATATTAGGACTTGATTGACCAAATGTGAACGTAAACGAATATCTAGTCATACCGAGCAACCTAAGGTGAGTTCACTGCCTTTTTCCAAGCATGCATCCCGGGGAGGGATGTCGGGTAACGTTCCAGGGAGGAACGCTAGTTTATTGGGATGTTTGTTATTACACTCATTTTCTATCACATAAGACCCCTTACATCTATCGACAGTTGCCGGGGAGGCAACGAGGTTATTAGTTGATATCGCTATTAGGTTTGGCACCCTCACACCATACCGGGGAGGACGGGCGTGAACTAGTTTCCTTAAAGCGTGACCAATGTTTTGATAGAGACATTGGGGTTGGGCAAATACATCTTGTAGCCATTTCGGTAATCGAGTTAATAACAACATCAAAACAAATTGTTAAATTGTTTTATACATGTATCTGGTAACTAAACTCGGTAACAAAACTTTGAACTTACCAGTGTCGTCTGACACACTTGTTTGCATGCTTGTAGGTCGTTAGATGTCTTGCACTGGAACCTGCTGTCTGGAGTAGCTGGAGTAGTCATGGGTCGACTGGAGGGATTTATGTTATTGATTTCTTGATACTATATATTGGTTTGAAACTGTTTAACTTTGGTTTGTCATTTGCTTCCGCTGAGCATGTTGGTTTTCATTTAAACTCGTTGATGGTACTTTTCATTAATAATTAAGAATCTTATTTGAAACTTGTACGCGTTCAATGTAATTAGTGGCTCGTTATTGGTATGTCACACGCCTAACAGGGAAATTCCCTAGGTGGTATTTTGGGGGTGTGACAGTTTGGTATCAGAGCCACTGGTTATAGTGAACTTGGTTTTAAAACGTTTTTATAAAACCAAACTATAACCGAACAAATTCTAAAATCGACCATGACACTCAGCTCCAGATTGCAAGTTTCGTCTTCTGTTACTTTATGCATTACTTGATCAGTAGTCACATACTCAAAACTTACATGAAAATGAGATACTAGATGTTATGGTGACTTGATAGTGTAACCCTACTCTTCGACTTTTGTGAATCATAATCCTGTAGTACCCACTGCTTTGCTACTTGAATACGGGGGGAAACTTCTAGCACAAGTTATGAGGCACTAAGATAAGCATGCAAATTGCTTTATTATTATGGGTGCACACATAATAATAACGTGATGTGCATGTAAGTCCCAGTGAGGCTTAACGAGCGTGAGAAAGGTTCTGCCCTATTGTGTGTAAACTTGATAGTTGTAGATTTTAACGTGATACTTGACTTTTACCTCATTTCGACCCTTAAGATTGTTCCCTTCTCTTATATAGCACCATGAGTGGACGTGGAGGAGGCCGAGGCGGTGGACGTGGCCACATTGCTATGACGCAGGCCGAATTAACCAACTTGCCGTGTGGCTGAAACCCTAGCGGCTTACCAGGCTGATACGATATGTGCCAATTACTCTCTATCGTTGTGTCATATACTCAAATCTTACCTGTGCGTTGTACGTACTTTCGTTTTAGGTCAACCTGCGAATCAAAACAATCCACCTGCTCCACCTGCTTGTACGTTCAAGATGTTTATGGATTGTAAGCCACAGACCTTCAATGGGACTGAAGGGGCTGTAGGACTCCTGCGATGGTTTGAAAAGGCAGAATCGGTATTTGCGATGTGTAACTGTCCTGCTGGGGACAGAGTGAAGTATGCTATAGGCACACTCGAGGATGGTGCCCTGACATGGTGGAATACCCAGGTTCAGATGTTGGGTATCGAAATGGCAAATGCTACAACTTGGGATGACTTTAAGGAATTTATGAGGGAGGAGTATTTCCCTCGAGATGAGGTTCAGAAGCTGGAGAACGAGTATTACAATCTGAAAATGGAGGGATCTCAGATTGAAGCATTTACGAGGAGGTCTAATGATTTAGCAACTTTGTGCCCTAACCTGTCTCGACCTCCACACCGGCGAATCGAGTTGTATCTCAAGGGCTTAGCACCAGCTGTTAAGGGGTACGTTACTGCTGCAAACCTGGACAATCTACCCCGTATCGTCCGTTTGGCACATAAGATTACTGACCAAGAGGTCGAACGTGGCAACTTGCTGCCACGTGTTTCTGCTACTACCTCGACTGCTACAGCTACCACACCTGCCAATGATAACAAGCGTAACTGGAATGATACTGACAAAGCAACAAGTGCAAGTCAATCCCAGAAAAGGCCTGATAACAGTTGTTGGGATCGAACCCTATCAGAGGAACAGATAATTAAAGCCAAAACCGGATCAGAGCAGTAGATCCTGAATAAGCAGATGTTGATATACAAATCTCTCCCCTTGAAAGTGATTACAACTACTGATGACCTCCTATCTGCTGATCTTGCTAAACTGCTGACCCAAAACTGCTGCTCAACTAAAGATCTGATGGAAGACTAAAGTCCTGCTAATTCAATCTACTGCCTTGAGTCAAGCACTGCTGATCCGGACAAGTGCTGCTGGGTTCACAGCAGTAGAAGGTTGCAGCAGCTGTTCTAAAGTCTGTTTTGTAATAGAATGTATTAGCAGTAGTTAACACAAGCAGTGTCTGTATAGATCAGAGGTTAGAGTTTGTTAGGAGGTTAGATGTCACTTTCATGGTGACGTCAGCTAAGATGCTCAGTAGTTTGCAAGTGCCTATAAATAGTTCAGTACTTTGTACTGTTCTATTAGCTCTTTGCATCATTCGTCTTCTTTGCACGAACAAACTACTGAGCTCTGGCTGAGGGGGAGTTTGCAATCATTCATCAATCATTGTAATCGTGTTTGAAATAAATTCAATCTTTCGGTTCATTGTGTAAAGATGTTTGATAAAAGTATTACTCTCGTTTGATTGTATGCAAAGTTTGTGTTCATTATAATTTCCGCTGCACACTCGTCCATTTTCATCTTATTTACAAACATAAAATACAATCAAAAACAAACTCAGATCCAACAATTGGTATAAGAGCCAGAACAGTCAAATTTGATTTAACAATCATTTTGACGTAAATAGTTCAGCTCAAAACAGTTGATACTGATTGTTTGTTCGTCGTTGAAAAACAGAGTAAGGATTAATCACCATTAAAGTTGATTTCTCAGTACCTGTAAAACAACAAGAATGACGTCACAATCTCAGGACGATAAAAACAACATTGGTTCTCTTTTTAAACCACCTATGCTAAAAAGAAATGAGTACAACATCTGGCAGAGGAGGATGGGTCACATCCTCGCTCAACAAAGCACAGGTTGTTGGAAGTCTGTCATCTTTGGTCCTCATGTTCCTACAGTGCCAAGCGCTGAAGATGCTAAAAAACAAGTTCCAAAACTTGTTGAAAATTATACTGAAACAGATTATCAAAAATTTGAACTAGATGCTAAGCGTTTGGTATCATAGCATCAGCGCTGCCCAACGAAATATATGCTGGATTGTTACATTGTGACAATGCCAAAGAGTTGTGGGACGCGCTTAAGGAACAGTTTGGAGGTACCGAAGAAGTCATAGAAAACAATAGGGAAATCCTGAACCAACAGTATGAAACATTTTGTCATGTTAAAGGTGAATCACTGACGCAACAATTTGAGCGTTTCAGTTGTCTCATCAGTGAACTGAGGCTTGTTAAAACCACTTTTACAAATTCAACTCAAAATAGCAGGTTCCTCAGGTCACTGCCAGAAAAATGGGACACAATAGCTTTTGTCACCCGAAATTCACCTGAGTTCAAGGATCTGACCTTGACCCGACTCCATAGTCGACTCCTGACCTACGAAAGGGAGTTGAACCAGAAAAGGAAGTTACAAGAGTCAGGGAAAACCGTTGATGATTATTCATTCGGTAACACTACTCTTCTGGGTCAAGAAGAATCTGGTGGTAGTGGTAAGGATCAGGGTTATGATCACTTCATTGACATAACTGCTGGTGCAAATTTTAACAACCCTGATCCTCACTCTACAGGTTATGCATTCACTGTAAATGAAAACCAGATGTCAGACAATTTAAGCTTTGAACTCAATGATCTACAACATTTCGACCCCACTGATCTAGAGGAAATGGACATCCTGCACCAACTGGCCTTGCTAAGTGTTAGAACTAGCAAGTTTTATAAAAGAACAGGGCAAAAATTCCCAGGGTTGAATGGGAATCTAAGGGTTGGGTTGGATAAATCGAAAATCAAGTGTTATAAGTGTAACAGGTTAGGACATTTTGCTAGAGAGTGTAGGAGTCAAACAACTGGTCCCATAATCACTCACCCTAGTTTAAATCCTAGACCTCAAAATCAAAACATTGTGCACTATGCCCAATATGCCCCAGCAGCACATGTGAACACTGCTCACTATGCTGTTGCTCCTGTGCCAGTGCATTATGTCCAAATAGCTGCTCCACAGATCCAATATGTTCAAACCCCTGCTCCCCAGGCACAAGTGCAACCTGCACCACAAACCACTGCTCCAGTAGCAACACAACCAGATCAACAAAGTTTCTTTACTTAAGAATTTGTTGACTGGAGCAGTATGCCTGAAGACCTCAGTGATGCAAATTTTGCACTCTATGCTTCTAATGTTTCTTCTCATGATGAATTTTGTTTGATGGCATTAGAGTCAATACAGGAGGGTGTTGAATCTGAAGAGGAACAGCTGGTCTCTGAAACAGTGGATGAGGTGATTGAAGAAGTGGTTACTGCTGTGGCTAATGAAGTACTGTTGGAAGAAAGTTCAGGCACCTTGATTGAACCACTTACAGATCCATGGTCCGAAGAAGAAAAGACAGGTGAGATAGAAGAGAGAGCTGAAGATGAGGAAAATCCTAAATGTGATTGTGCAATGATGGCTGCTACAAAGGTATCACCTCAAGTTCTTGAAAAACTGTGTTCTGACAATTGCATTATTGCTTTTGCTAACATCAAAGAGGTGAATGAAAACCTTTGTGATAAAATCTTATCTGATGAAGTCATATTTGAAAGGTCTCTAAAAGAACTTAAAAACAAATTGGCTAAAAAAGAGAAAGAGATTTGCAGCATGAAAGAAGAGCAAAGCATAACCAAAACCCAACTTCAAACCTTGGTAGAAAAATACCAAGGTTGCAAAAAGGAGTTAGAATCCACCCAGATCACATGTGAGAGATGGGTGGAATCATGCAAAGGGTATGAGGTTATGCTTGAGAAACAGATAAAAAGCAATGTGAAATTTGGGGTTGGTTATAGAAAACATGATGATGAAAACACTGCTTTTGAAAAATCTGTTTCAACCACTGATGTAACTGCTGAGTTCATCCCCACAAACAAGAATGGCCAAGAAGTGAAAATCACTGACAAACTTGGTAACAAAATCACACTTGACAGACCAATGGGCCCCTCTGTTTTTGAGGAGATTGAAAATCATCAATTTAAACCAAAGTGGTCTGATGAGTGTGATATTCTTGAAAACTTCAAGCCAATGGACTTTACATCAACTGATGGTGTTAAAGCTCCAAAAGCTAAAGTTATACCTCTCAAGGACATCCCAGCAGTGGTTAAAGCCTCTGCTACAAAGGAGTCTGAAAAGAGAAAGAAGAAAGAGAAAATTGATAACTTGTTTTGTGAATTCTGTGAGAAAAGGAACCATCTAACAAAAGATTGTTTCCACTTAAAAGCTTATGATATAAACAAAACAAGTGTCATAGTTTCAGCTGAAAGTTGCATTGTTTGTGGTAAAACAAACCACAAAACTCAAGCATGTGTGTATCTCAAAAACTTTGATATCAAAAAGAATGCTAAAACATCCTTGAGTCCATCAACATCACCATCGGTCAAATTCACCAAAAAGCAACCACTGTTTGTACCAGTTCAAACAGCTGTCACAAAATAGCTGAACCAAACATCTGTCAAAAGAGATGTTCAGGTTACTGATGCACCTCCTGCCAATCAGTTCAGAAAAGGCAAGGAAAAACAGTCTTACCAAAGGATTCCACACGTTTATGAGGTCTACAAAAGGCCCTCTAAACCCAGAGTGAATAGGCATCCTTTTGGGTATCAACAGGTGATTGGGCAAGACCCTCAACAATGGTTAGCAAGAAACAGTACTAAAACTGTCCAAACCCCTGACTTAACCACTGTCCATCATACTGCATCCATACCAGACACTGTTGAAACTCCATCCATAGCCCTGTTGGCTTTGGAGTCCTTAATGAACTAATCCTTTTACTTCATGTGCAGGGAGCTTCTGCATACTTTGATAGTCTTTGGTATGTAGATAGTGGAGGCTCCAGGCACATGACAGGATGTAAAGCCCTCCTCAAAGACTTTAAAATCCATGGAGGGGGTGATATATCCTTTGGAAATAATAGTAAAGGGAAAGTTCTGGGGTCTGGAACAGTACAATCTGGTAATGTAAAATTTGAAAATGTCAATCTAATAGACAATCTGAAATTCAACCTTCTGAGTGTATCTCAAATGAGTGACAAAGGGTTTGGGTCATTCTTCACAAAAGACTGTTGTAGGATTGTTGGACCAGAAATGGTCAAAAAGATTGAAGCAATAATCAAAACTGGTCAAACTAAACTTGTTGCTCAAAGAAGTGGCAATGTTTATGTTGTTGACATGTCTAAAGAGTGTCCCAGAGCTGATGCCTGTCTGTTCTTAGCTGCCTCTAACAAAGAGACAGAACTTTGGCACAGAAGACTGGGGCACACAAATCTTAAGACAATAACAGAAATTTCAAAAAATGGTTTGGTGAGAGGCCTACCATAAAAATTGTTTTCATGTCCTGAACATTGCATTTCCTGTTTAAAAGGAAAACAGCATAAAAGTTCTTACAAGTCCATTGAAGAGTCCAAAACAACCCAGTGTTTGCAAATGCTACACATGGATTTGTTTGGCCCAGTTCAAGTCATGAGCCTCAAAAAGAAAAGATATTGTTTGGTTATAGTTGATGACTTTTCTAGGTTTACATGGACTTTCTTTTTGCACTCTAAAGATGAAACTGCAGGCATTTTGCAAGATTTTGTGACACAGGTTGAAAAGCAATTTGATCTTCCAGTAAAAAGCTTTAGGAGTGACAATGGCACAGATTTAAAAATAAGGAGTTGGATGCCTTCTGTGTGAAGAAAGGGATTGTAAGGCAGTACAGCATCCCTAGAACACCAGAGCAAAATGGGGTTGTTGAGAGAAAGAACAGAACTTTAATTGAGGCTGCCAGAATCATGATTGCAGATTCAGGTTTGCCATTAACTTTCTGGGTAGAGGCAGTAAACACTGCTTGCTATGTCCAGAACAGAGTTTTAATAAACCCCAGGCACAAAAAGACTGCCTATGAAATTCTGTATAAAATCAAACAACTGATCTCATACTTCAAGGTGTTTGGCTGCCCATGCTTTATTTTGAACTTAAAAGATTCCATTTCAAAATTTGCAGTCAAAATTGATTGTGGTTATTTTCTGGGATACTCAACCACTGCCAAGGCCTACAAAGTGTTCAATGCACGGACCAAGGTAGTGGAGGAGACTTTGGATGTAAAGTTCAATGAACTTTCATCAATGAAAATCCCAGCAAATCCTGCTGATCTGTTTGATCTTGAAAAATTCACTTTTGAAAATACTGCTATCAAGACTAACAGTGCAGGTCCATCAGAGGATACATCACCAGACTATGGGTATGAAATCATCATCCCTCAAAGGTCTGTCACAAAGGGAAAAGCACCAGTTGTTCAAAACAGCTGCCAAAGCTCAACCACTGCTACCTCAACAGTTGTTGACCAAAGTAGCCCATCTACCACTGCTTCCACATCCTCAAACACTGCTGACAACAGTCCTCAAACAGTGGATAAAAGTTAGCAGTGGTCCACTTCATTACCACCCATTCCACCACCTTTTGAAGCCACTGCTGGGTCATCAAAGTCACCAGCAGTGGTTAGCTCAGATGCTACACATTTACAGCCTTCACCAACAAACGCCATCATACCATACCAAGGAGATTTAATCTTCTTGAGATCTCATCCACCTGATCAAATCGTTGGCAACATAAATGAAGGGGTGCTCACAAGAAGCCAAACCCAAAACATTTGTCTTTTTGCTGGTTTTCTATCACTCCATCAGCCAGTCAAGTACCAAGAGGCACTAAAAGACAACAGCTGGGTAGAAGCCATGCAAGAGGAGCTCCAACAGTTTAAAAGACAACAAGTATGGGAGCTTGTACCACTGCCAAAAGAGGTTAGTCCCATTGGCACAAAGTGGGTCTTCAAGAACAAAACAGATGAAAGGGGCATTGTTGTCAAGAACAAAGCCAGGCTTGTGGTTCAAGGTAAGACAGGAATAGGGGATTGATTATGATGAAACATTCGCCCCTGTTGCTAGATTGGAAGCTATCAGATTGTTCCTGGCCTTTGCTGTCAACCACAACATGAAGGTGTTTCAGATGGATATCAAAAGTGCTTTCCTCTATGGTACATTTCAAGAAGAGGTGTATGTATGTCAACCTCCAGGCTTTGAGGATCCATTTTATCCTGATCATGTCTACAGGCTAAACAAAGCCTTGTATGGCCTGAAACAAGCACCTAGGGCCTGGTATGAAACTCTTTCCAACTTTCTACTCTCAAATGGTTTCAAAAGAGGTACCATTGATAAAACATTGTTTCTTAAATGGAGAGGGAAAGATTTAATGATTGTTCAAATTTATGTGGATGACATTATTTTTGGAAGCACATGTACCAAAATGTGTGAAGAGTTTAGAGAACTCATGACAGCTGAGTTTGAAATGAGTGCAATGGGTGAGCTGCAATGCTTTCTTGGTCTCCAAGTACAGCAATTGCAAAATGGAACCTTCATTCATCAAAGCAAATATGCTAAAGAACTTTTAACCAAATTTGATATGAATGATTGTAAACCATGCAGCACACCCATGGCCACAAATAAGTTGGTCATGTCTGATGAAAAGGATGAGCTGATTGACCAAACACTTTATAGAAGCATGATTGGGTCTTTATTGTACCTAACTGCATCTAGACCAGACATCATGTTTGCAACATGTGTCTGTGCCAGAAGTCAATCAGCTCCCAGAAAATCAAATCTCATTGCTGTAAAAAGGATTCTCAGATACATAAAAGGTGCTCCCACACTTGGTATCTGGTATCCAGCTAATGGGAATATCAAGCTTTCAGGTTTTTCAGATAGTGACTTTGCTGGATGTCATACCACAAGGAAGTCCACTTCAGGAGGGTGCCAGTTTCTAGGTGATTGCTTAGTCTCTTAGCAAAGCAAAAAGCAAGCAGCAGTTTCAACATCCACTGCTGAGGCTGAATACATTGCTGCTGCAAGCTGTACAGCCCAACTCCTGTGGCTTCAAAACCAGTTACTGGATTTTGGTATCAGTGCCTTAAAGACACCACTCATGTTGGACAGCCAGGTAGCAGAAAATATCATCAAAAATCCAGTTTCCCATTCTACCACAAAACACATCGACATCAGACATCACTTTGTGAGGGATTGCTATGAAAAAGGTTTGATTTCTCTGCATCATGTCCCAACTAAAGACCAGCTGGCAGATGTGCTCACAAAAGCACTTGATACAGCCACTTTTGAAAGCTTGGTCTCTAGGATTGGGATGCTAAACATGGAATAATAAGCAACATCTTGTTTTTCGATGAATAAAAGCAACAAAATGTTTTCAGATAATCAAAAATCCATCCTTAAAAATAGCTAAAAATGAAAATTTCATTAAAATCCTTAAAAGTCTGCCATAACCACTGTTTGTTCAAAAGTCTGATTGTTTAAAAGCTTGCCCACTGCTGAAAGGCAACCTCTGTTCTCTCATTTCTTGATAACCTCTGTTGTTCAAAAGCAGTGTCTTATCCACTGATATGCTATCCACTGATAGTGAAAATCATCCACTGCCCCCTTTCCACTGCTTTCATCAGTTGCTTTCATCAAAAGTACTGTCCTTCATTTTCACCAGTGGTTGTCACGTGGGCAGTACATAGCAGTCAGACCTTTTGTAATGGCTGCCACGTCAGCATTCATTCTCTTTCCTATAAAATTCCCCACTCACCACCAAAACAGGGTTTTACTGTCGAATTGAATTCTTAAAAATTCTCTTCTCAAAGCAGTTTTCTTCTCATCTCTCACAAAATCCTTCGATCATTCGTTTCAAAAAATGACAAAATCGAAGTCATCTGTAAAACCCACATCAAAATCATCAAAAACAGCCTCTCAAAAGGCAACCTCCACTGAAATTCCATTCAAAAAATCTCACAATCTTCTGGGTCTTCTCATAAAACCAGGAACCACAGATGTTTTCGATTCCATTATTACCATCATGGCAAAATCAAAGTACAAAACTTTGCTCACCGCCGATGCACCAATCTATTTGGCGACCCAAAGGGAGTTTTGGAAAAATGCAACCCTTGAAAAACAAGGAGATATTGCAACCACCATTCACTCTTCTATAAAGGGTAAAACTGTCCAAATCATGCCACAATCCATCTCCGAAGTCTTTCAGCTCGATGATCAGGCAGGTAAAACTTCCTTCACTAAAAACGAGTTGCACATTGACTTCATTGAAAGAGGGTATGAAGCCACCATGATGAAGAAACTGACCTTAGAAAAAGGTTATTTTCCTCCTGCACCCAGATTCCTATTTCATACCCTCCTACTGTGTGTTTCAAACAAAACCACTTCTTTTAATGAGATCCCTATAAAGATTCAAAATCTGCGATATGCAATTCTTCAAGAAGAAAATTATAATTATTCTCGGGAAATCTTTAAAGATTTGGTTAATAATGTTGAAACCAAATCATTCTTACTATTTCCAAGGTTTTTAAGTTACTATTTTGAAAAGAAATTCAGTAAGGATGATTTAGCTTTAATAAACCAAGGTGAGATAACTGTAATAAACTGCCTAACATCTGAAACTTTTTCACGAATGTTAGCACCTTGCAAAACACAAGCAGGGATGCCTGAGCAGAATTTAGCAGCTACCACTGCTCCTCAGGTATCTGCTGCTGAGCCTACTGCTCTAGGTGATCAAAGCAACAGACCAACTGTTTTGAAACCCACACCTACAAAATCCAAAAGGCTTTACAAAAAGAAAAATCAAAAACCCCCCAAACCAATCAAAACGGCAACTCTGGAGGATGAGATACCAGAGTTAATGCCTGTGACAACACAAATGTCACAAGAAACCACTGCTGCTTCTTCCTCACAGCAGTTGGTACAAATATCTTAACCCATAACCATAACTCCTCCTGCTTCTTCACAAAAAGAACAGGTTGTACACAAAGGGCCACCACATTATGATGCTCTGGATACACTCGTTTCCATTATCCACAGCTCAATGCCCGGAGCAAATCCGCTTTCTACACCCACCATCACATCCTCAATTCCACCAAAAACACAACTACTGTTGGATGCAATTGATTTGAACCAGGCATTACTTAGTCCTTCTCAATCACCTGTCAACGAGAATATGCCTCAACAAATGACTGAGCCTGTTGTATCATTCATTGCTAACCCACCAACACAACCTGAGGAGGTTACACCCATTGAGTTACAAGTAACTCTTTGTGGTAATCCAAGTGAAACAGCCACTACAACTGTTGAACCCACTGGTTTACAGTTGGACAGTGGTTACATCAATAAGACTTCCTTGGAGGCAATTCCTTTTATAGCACCTCTGCCAACCACCAGTGGATTTATCTATCCTACTGGCAACATCAAAAGGTTGTCAAGTGTTGAAGGAAGAAGACCCCAGTACCAAGAAAAAGGGGCATCAGTGGTTAATGTTTGGAGTAAACTCCCTGCTTCAACCACTGATAAAACCACTGTTAGTGGGAAATCAGATGATCCCATTAAATTGGGTGTTGATTTAAAGTACCAGAAATTGACGGCTCGTGTTGAAAAACTTGATAACTCTGTTGCAGAGCTCAAAGATATGCTCCAACAGCTGTTACAGGTACAAAAAGTACAATCCACTGCTGTTCCACCTCAAGCACCTGCTCTCCAACAGGCACCTGCTACAAATGAGCTCTGGAATCTATTCCAACCTTTTCTCCATCATCAAGCACAAATAGCAGATCAGCAACATGAAAAACATGTTCAAGAGCTGAGAAATGCTATGGAGTCTAGGTTCAAAGACACTCAGGCTGATCTAAAGGCTCTTAAAACTCAGATCCTGCACAACTCTGGCACTGCTCCTCCACCAGTTTTCTTCATTGATCAACTCCCCGAAGATAATGCCAAAAAGGGGGAGAAAATTCAGGTGTGGAGAAGGAAAGGAATGACAGATGGTCTCTACCTTGCACCAGAAAATTCAAATATGACCAAACAGATTCCTTTGCCAGATGGGAGTAAGAAAATTGATGTGACCACAAATGCACTTGCAGAAGCACTTGCATGTGTGAAAAGGGATAGAGAGGCCAAAAAGAAAGCCAGGGTGGATTATCCGGATCAGGGTATTTCAGGGTCAAGAGATGATGAAAATCTTATTGATGAAAAGAAGAAGCCTACAAGAAGAGTAAGGCTACCCAAATCCATTCCAGTCAGACGTTCAAAGTCTGGTCAAAAACCACCACCTAAAACAGCTGTTGTAACTCTTGTTGTATCAGCTGCTGTTGGTACTTCAGTAGTTTCAACATCTGCTCCTACTTCAACACACACTACATCCACTGCTTTACCACCATCACCACCAAAATCAAAATCACCTCCTGTCAAAAGGCAGAAGACAGCAGTTGTTATAACTTCTGCTGTAAAGACAACAGTGGTTGGAACACCAGTTGTTTCAACAACTGTTAGTCTATCACAAACCACTGCCACTACAACCACCTTTCCATCCAAAACATCATCAGTCTCTCCTCAAATAAAGAGGAGAAGGCTAATTCCTAAAGATGATGTCACTACACCATCCCAAACATCTTCAAAACCTTTAGCTCTTGTCAATATACCAAAACCAGTCCCACTCTCTTCTGTTCCAATGCACAATCCCTTACCTCCTGCAGGTGTTCAATTTCCTCTTGAACTAGAAGCTGTTAGAGAAGAAATAAAATCTTTCTATACTGAGGATGACCCTGCCAAAAGGAGTTTGCCTTCAATCAAAGGATATCCCTGGCCCAAAAATATTGATGAATATTTGAAGATAAAGGCCAAGCAAGCAGAGGATATCTCGAAAAGAAACACACAAGGGAAATCTGACAAAGAAGTATCAAGATACTACCAATATCTGCTCACATAAGTCAGTTCCTTAGAACGTTTTGCAAAGAATGCCAGTCAACAAATTTCAGAAAGAGCAGCTGAAACTTTGAAGAAAGACTACATTGAAAGCATTATGTTTTACAAAAGATACAAAGGAGAGAGACACATGTACAAAGAGTGGACTGTTCCTGAGCTTGAAGTTGAAGCTGGCAAGAATTCAAGACATGATAAAAAGGAAAGTCACTCACACTCCTCCTGATTGGGCAAAGTTCAAAAGAATGTACCTGACAAACAGTTGGAACTAAAGAGAATGAAAGAAGAACTGGTTGTTGCTGATTTTGGTACAAAAAGACAGTGGTCAGGTCAACCTACAAAAGGTTGGAGGAATTAAGAAAGAAAGATCCAAAAATTCCTCAAAAACCTGACTATCCTGAAGCAGAGGTTTCAAAAGACCATCAAAGCTGCAAATCAGGAGAGCCACTGCTCCAACTGGTAATGCCATCTACAAAAGAAGGAAACAAAGCCAGTTAGGAGCTGAAACTGTTCAAGAAATTCTTACTGGAAATGTTGTTGTAAAAGAAGGCTTGTTAAGAAAGTTAAAAGAAGAACTTGAACAGGAAAACTCTGCTACCACTGCTCAGCCAGTGATGAACAGGCCAGCCTCACCAAATACTTCTGCAAATAAGCATCTCCCAAGAAACCCACCAGGCTCAAAAATACAAAAGTGGGAAACAGAAAAACAGACCTGCGTATTGACTTTGCTCAGGTCTGGTGGAGAAGTGGAGAAAATATCTAGGGAACAAGCTCTTGGCCTGAGTCTTAAAGATTTGGCAGGATCTCCTTGATCTTCTACT